>NW_027332006.1:869320-1070444 GCF_048418815.1 Hemitrygon akajei | reverse complement strand
ACTCCTCCTCCTGTCCATTCCTGACACACCCCACTATGGCCGTGTCATCAGCGAACTTCTGCACATGGCAGGACTCCGAGTTATATTGGAAGTCTGATGTGTAAAGGGTGAACAGGACCGGAGAGAGTACGGTTCCCTGCGGCGCCCCTGTGCTGCTGACCACCGTGTCAGACCTACAGTCTCCCAACCGCACATACTGAGGCCTATCTGTCAAGTAGTCCACTATCCAATCCACCATGTGAGAGTCTACTCCCATCTCCGTTAGTTTGTGCCTTAAGATCTTGGGCTGGATGGTGTTAAAGGCACTAGAGAAGTCAAGGAATGTAATCCTCACAGCACAACTGACCCCCTCTAGGTGAGAGAGTGATTTGTGCAGCAAATACGTGATAGCATCCTCCACTCCCACCTTCTCCTTATACGCAAACTGAAGCGGATCCCGGGCGTGCCTGGTTTGTGGCCTCAGATTCTGTATTATCAGCCGCTCCATGGTCTTCATCACGTGCGACGTCAAGGCAACAGGTCTGAAGTCATTCAACTCCTTTGGTTGTGGTTTCTTCGGTACCGGGACAATACAGGATGTTTTCCACTGTCTGGGTACTCTTCTCTGCTCCAGGCTCATGTTGAAGATGCGCTGTAGTGGTTCTCCCAGCTCAGTCGCACAGGCCCTCAGTAATCGTGGGGAAACTCCATCCGGTCCAGCCGCCTTGCTGGTACAGATCTTCCTCAGTTGACCTTCCACCTGTGCAGCCGTAATCCTGGGCGTGGGCAAGGTCTCCTGTGAGTGGCTATTTTCCTGTGAGGGAAGTAAGCCTGGTGTGGATTTCTGCGGTGAGGATGAGATTGAGCTGTCGAACCTGTTGAAGAAGTTGTTCAGCTGGTTCGCTTTCTCCACATCTCCACTTATGTTCGCCCCCCGCTTTGCACCGCATCCGGTGATGATCTTCATCCCATCCCACACCTCCTTCATGCTTTTTTTCTGCAGTTGGAATATTTTGTGTTAACCCACCCTGGATTACAAATATCTCTCTCCGTCATTTATTCCGTGGATTACTGAACTTTCCTACTTTACCATCTCAAGACTCTGAGCTTTGTTCCCTCAGGCTCGTTAGCCTGGGAATTATATTTACACATATATACACTTAACGCTGTAAACTTTCCTTTACTTCGTTAATTTACTACGTTATAAGTAGATACTAATAAACAGAGTGGTTTTAACATCAAAATCAGACTCCAGTGTGAACTCTATTGTTGTTGGTTCGTTTCTAAAACGTCACAGTTCGTAACAACAGTTTTATAAAACTAGTTAGACCACATCTGGAGTGTTTCATGCAGTTCTGGTCGCCCCCATTCTCGGAAGGATGTCGGGGCTTTGGACAGGGCGGGGAAGAGGTTTACCAGGATACTGCCTGGATTAGAGAGCACGAGCTATAACGAAAGGCTGGACAACAGTTCAGTTCAGTTCAGAAATGAAAACAGTTCAGTTTCCTTCAGTGGTTCCAGAGCAGAAAATCAGTCTGTCTAATATTTCCACACAATTAAAATGGGGAATTTGTTTATTATCATCACGTACTGAGCTACAGTGATAACTTTGCCTGACGTACCATCCACACAGATCGATACATTACAACAGTACATTGAGCTGATATACGACAGAACAATCACTGTAACAAAGCATTATGGCTGCAGAGAAAGTGCAGTGCAGATAGACATATGGTGCAGGGTCACGTCGAGTTACATTGTGAGGCCGAGTCCATTTTATCATTCATTTGGCTTATAACCACAGACAGGAAGCCGCCTTTGAGCTAGTCATTACTAATAACTGCAGCTCTTCTTTTTTCTCACTTTCTCGTGGCACTAGACAGGGATGTCCTTTAACCCCTTTATTATTTAATCTTGTATTGGAACATTTAGCTATAACACTACGTGAAGCTGAAAATATTCTTGGTATCTCTATGAATGGAACCATACATAAGATTTTCTCTTTATGCAGATGATCTTTTGGTTTTTATTTCAAGTCTTGAGGAATCAATTCCTAATGTTTTGGAAGCACTTCAATATTTTGGTACATTTTCAGGATATAAACTTAACTTGAATAAAAGCGAATTGTTTCCATTAAATGTCCATGTTAGTATATATGATGGTATTCCTTTTAGAATTGTTAATACGTTTAGATATCTAGCTATTATAATTACTAAAAAAATATAAAGATCTCTATAAAGCGAACGTAGTTCCTTTAATGGACTCCATGAAACAACTATTTTCTAGATGGAATCCATTTACTTTTTCTTTAATAGGTGGTATTCATGCTGTGAAAATGATGATTTTACCTAGATTTTTATATATTTTCGAAAATATACATATCTTTTTAACTAAAAAAAATCGATCAAATTCACTCTCTTATTTCTTCCTTTATTTGGAACAATAAGAGACCAAGAATTAATAAGTATCATTTACACAAATCTAAAAAAGATGGTGGACTTGCACTTCCTAATTTAAGACTGTGAATTTAATTGGGCTGTGAGTATTAGACAATTATGTTTTTGGTTATATTGGCTTGGTAAGAGCCAAAAATCATTCTGGGTTGATTTGGAATTAAAAGCTGTTAAACAACTTTATTTAACTTCAATTTTAGGAGCTCCATTACCTATACAGCTCTCTAAAATTCCAAATTTAACTCTTTACCCGGTTATTAAACAATCCCTACGGATTTGTGTTCAGTTTCGTTTTTAAATTTTTTTTAAACAATTTAAGTTGTCTAGATTTTTATGTCGAAACTTTTCATTTAAACCTTCAACAACTGACCCTATTTTTCTCCTATGGAAAAATAAAGGGATCCAATCTTTTACAGATTTATTTTGTGATTGTCGACTGATGACCTTTGAAGAGTTATTTAACAAATTTTCTCTTGCTCATACACATTTTCAGCAATATGTTCAGTTTGGACATTTTTAACAGCAATATTTACCTAAGTTTCCATATTTCCATATTTTAAATTTAAAAGCTTTTGTTAATGGTTCTATTACCGGTATCTAAAACTTGATGATTGATTCTCGACAAGACTTTTTAGATTAAATAAAAAAAGCTTGGGTGGATGACCTAAGTTGTCAGATTTCTGATGATAGATGGAATAAAATTCTTAAACGGGTTAATAAATCATCTTTCTGTGCTCCTCATTCTCTTCTACAATTTAAAGTGGTTCATAGAGCTTACATTTCTAAACAGAAGCTGTCCAGTTTTTATCTGAATGTTTCTCTACTCTGTAATAAATGCAATTCTGCTGATGCCTCTTTAATTCATATGTTTTGGTTTTGCCCTACAATTGAAAAGTTTTGGCGGGAAGTATTCCATACCTTTTCACAACTTTTTAGGGTCCAATTTGACCCAAATCCCCTTACTGCCTTGTTTGGTATACATATCTTTTTTACTAAAAAAAATTTCAATCAAATTGACTCTCTTATTTCTTCCTTTATTTGGAACAATAAGAGAACAAGAATTATTAAGTATCATTTACAAAAATCTAAAAAAAGATGGTGGACTTGCACTTTCTAATTTAAGACTGTATTATTGGGCTGTGGAATATTAGACAATTATGTTTTTGGTTATATTGGCTTGATAAGAACCAAAAAACATTATGGGGGTGATTTGGAATTAAAAGCTGTTAAACAATTTCATTTAACTTCAATATTAGGAGCTCCATTACCTTTACAGCTCTCTAAAATTCCAAATTTATATCTTTACCCGTTTATTAAACAATCCCGACCGATTTGGGTTCAGTTTCGTAATTTTTTTAAATTTGAAACAATTTAGTTGTCCATTTTTTTTTGTATCGAAACATTTCATTTAAACCTTCAACAACTGTCCCCATTTTTCTCCTATGGAAAAATAAAGGGATCCATTCTTTTACAGATTTATTTTGTGATGGTCGATTGATGACCTTTGAAGAGTTAATTAACAAATTTTCTCTCACTCATACACATTTTTTGCAATATGTTCAGATTCGACATTTTTTCAACAATGTTTACCTAAGTTTCCATATTTACAAGAATCTGATTTGTTCAATACAATTTTGAAATTGAATCCCTTCGAGAAAGTTTCCATTAGCAGAATGTATAACTTATTTTTGTTACAAAAAGCGAACCTATCACTAAAAATAGTTCTTTAGATCGGCCATAGTGGGGTGTGTCAGGAATAGACAGGAGGAGGAGTATAGGAAACTGATACAGGACTTTGTGATATGGTGCAACTCAAACTACCTGCGTCTCAATATCACCAAGACCAAGGAGATGGTGGTGGACTTTAGGAGATCTAGGCCTCATATGGAGCCAGTGATCATTAATGGAGAATGTGTGGAGCAGGTTAAGACCTACAAGTATCTGGGAGTACAGTTAGACGAGAAGCTAGACTGGACTGCCAACACAGATGCCTTGTGCAGGAAGGCACAGAGTCGACTGTACTTCCTTAGAAGGTTGGCGTCATTCAATGTCTGTAGTGAGATGCTGAAGATGTTCTATAGGTCAGTTGTGGAGAGCGCCCTCTTCTTTGTGGTGGCGTGTTGGGGAGGCAGCATTAAGAAGAGGGACGCCTCACGTCTTAATAAGCTGGTAAGGCAGGCTCTGTCGTGGGCAAAGTACTGGAGAGTTTAACATCGGTAGCTGAGCGAATGGCGCTGAGTAGGCTACGGTCAATTATGGAAAACCCTGAACATCCTCTACATAGCACCATCCAGAGACAGAGAAGCAGTTTCAGCGACAGGGTTGCTATCGATGCAATGCTCCTCAGACAGGATGAAGAGGTCAATACTCCCCAATGCCATTAGGCTTTACAATTCTACCGCCAGGACTTAAGAACTTTTTAAAAGCTATTATTAATGCTTTTTGAGATAGTGATTTAGATGCATATCATAATTTTTACTGAGTTAAGTATTGTATGTAATTAGTTTTGCTACAACAAGTGTATGGGACATTGGAAAAAAAATGTTGAATTTCCCCATGGGGATGAATAAAGTATCTATCTATCTATCTATCTATCTATCTATCTATCTATCTATCTATCTATCTATCTAGATTAAACAAGATTGGGGAGAGAGAACTTAATATGGCCTTTGTTAATGAAGATTGGCTTCGAGTTTTGAAAAACGGAAATTCTTCTTCTATATGTGCCAATTCAATTTAAAATTGTTCACGGTTATTATTTAACAATAATTATTTATATTATTAACTATCTAAAATATTTCTAGTATTGACAAATGCTGTGATATATATAAAACTGAAGTTGCTACATTGTCACATATGTTCTGGTCATGTTCATCATTAAAATCGTTTTGGAAGTCTTTATTTTCAACAAGTTCTAAAGCTCTGAAAATTAATTTACTACCTAATAGGTTGACTGTTCTATTTGGAATAGCTCCACTTCAGATTCAGGGTATTTCATCTTCAGATCAACAAGTAATTGCATTTGTTACGCTACTGACAAGAAGGGCTATTTTATTAAAATGGAAAGATTTTTCTTCCCCTACATTAATTGAATGGTTTTCTCAAGGAATGTTATGTCTTAGTTTGAAAAAATTAGAAGTAGAACTTTTGATCCTCGATTCGATTTTGAGAGAAGATGGGGTTCTTTGCTAAATATTATCATTTAATTTGAATATTGCTATATGGTTTCCTTCCAATTTATTTTTTTTATAAATATGAAATGGCAGTTAATGATTCTATTTTTATATTTAGATGATGGTTAAACGTATTGCTCCGGGGGGTTGATTCTTAATGGTTTTTTCCCCTTATTTGTAGTTAGTGGGTTTCTCCCCCTAGTTAGATGGGGTTCCTTTTCCCTTCTTTTTCCTATATATATTTTCCATATTCATATTTTACGATTAGTTTTTTCTTCAGCTTTATTAATTTTATACATATTAATCTATTGAAGTCTTGTTTCATTCTATAGCTGTAGAAGATTATGTACTAGTAAAAAAGATTCTAAAAATAAAAATGACAAAACAACAATGTAACAAAGCATTATGGCTGCAGAGAAAGTGCAGTGCAGTTAGACATATGGTGCAGGGTCACGTCGAGTTACATTGTGAGGTCGAGTCCATTTTATCATTCATTTGGGTTATAACCACAGACAGGAAGCCGTCCTTGAGCCGGGTGGTTCGCGCTTTAAGTCTATTGTATCTCTTCCCCGATGGGGGAGCGGGTTTGCCGCAAGAATGTCCAGGTTGTGAGGGTCTCTGAGTACATGGCCTGCTTTTCCGAGGCAGGGGAAGGGTAGGAAGAGTCCATGGAGGGGAGGCTTGTTTCTCTGATGTTCTCTGCAGTTCCTTGCAGTCATGGGCAGAGCAGTAGCCATACGAAGGCTTGACGTATCGACAAGAAGCTCAGAGACCTCGGCCTTCACCCTGCCTTGTGTAGCTGGATCCTGTACTTCCTGTCAGATAGCCGGCAGGTGGTAAGTATGGGCTCGCGCACCTCTCTCTCTCTCTCTGACCCTCAGCACACATACCCCACAGGGTTGGCTTCTTGCCCCTTACTTTACTCTGTGCACCCATGACTTGTGTCGCCACGCACAGCTCCAATCTGCTAATAAAATTTGCTGACGACACTACACAGACTGTCCTAATCTCAAATAATAACGAGGCAGCCGACAGAGAAGAAGTCATCACCCCGACACAGTGGTGTCAAGAAAACAACCTCTCCCTCATTGTGACAAAAACACAGGAGCTGGTTGTGGATTACAGGAGGAATGGAGACAGGGACCAAATTCAACATTTCCAAGACTGTTATTGACACAAAATGCACATTTTAATATTGATCCTGACAAAATGTATTTTATATATCGTTAATGACTTAAAACATATTTACAGATTGTGACTGACAGAGAATCGTATAATTTGTGTTCCGTGTGTTATCTGAATGTACTTGCCTGTGATGCTGCCACAAGTCAGTGTTTCTCTGTACCTGTACCTTCCCGTACTTGTGCACTTGGCAATAAATTCAACAGGACCTGAGAAATCTCAGTGAGATTTGATTAATGATGATCATCTTGGCAGCTCGGTAGGTCGAATGTATGAGACAGTACACCGTTAAATGCAAAAACCCTGAACAGTGTCGATGATCAGAGGAATCTCAGACTCCAAGGAGGCGGGACTATGACGTCAGTCACAGGCTGACAGCGCTGACTGTGGACTGAACCACAAGAGAGAGAGAGAGCGATCTGCAGACAGGCAGTCGGCCAGTCTAAAGAGACAGAGAGAGACTGGAAAAGCTGATAGCTTCAGTTAGTCGCAGCTGAGGCTTGGAACTCTCCTATGCCCACAAGAGTGGGTTGATCATCGGTACACGGAACCACAACGAACGTGTGTGGCTGTCACTTCGTATAATCCATAGGTGTGAGTTTTGGAATATCTTGTGTTAACCCTTGCCTGGGTATGTTGTGTGGTAACCCCTGGAAGACGGTATTCCTGTGACAGGTCCACTTTCGCTGATAACTCGTATGTGGACAGATTCAACGGATAAGAAAGTCGTCGGCGGTTATTTTGTAGTAACGGCCTTTTCTCTACGTTTCACCCTGGATTACAAATATCTCTCTCCCATCATTTATTCCGTGGATTACTGAACTTTCCTACTTTACCATCTCAAGACTCTAAGCTTTGTTCCCTCACGCTCGATAGTTTGGGAATTATATTTACACATATATACACATAACACTGTTAACTTTCCTTTATTTCATTAAGCTACTATAAGTAGATACTAATAAAGAGAATGGTTTTAACATCAAAACCAGACTCCAGTGCGAACTCCATTGCTGCTGGTTCGTTTCTAAAACGTTACAGTTCGTAACACAGTTTTATAAAACTAGTTAGACCACATCTGGAGTGTTTCATACAGTTCTGGTCGCCCCCATTCTCGGAAGGATGTCGGGGCTTTGCAGAGGGCGCAGAAGAGGTTTACCAGGACACTGCCTGGATTAGAGGGCATGAGCTATAACGAGAGGCTGGACAAACGTGTGTTGTTTTCTTCAGAGCGGCGCAGGCTGGGGTGAGACTGGATGGACGTTTATAAGATTAAGAGAGGAATGATCGAGTGGACAGACGATATATTTTTCCTGGGGGTTGAAATGTCTAATACATTTAAGGTGAGAGGTGATGTGAGCGGCAAGTTTGCTTCTTTCCACAGACTAATGAGTAGCTGGAGAGTCTGCCTGGGTGGGAAGGGGGTGTCGCCAATCCTGACACGTGATCCCGTTTGCCCCTCCCATTTAACCGCAAATGGGCAGCATCTGCGTGTCTGTTTCCGAGGCCCCGCCTCCCGATGATGTAACAGTCTCCGCGCATGTTCAGAGTCTCCGGGTGGACGGTGTTTTCCTCTCTGCTCACAGCTGAAGTGGGTCGGCTGTGTGTTCAGGAAAGACTTTCGTCTCTTCCGTCGGGATCACTGTCTGCGGGCCGAAGATATCACTTTCCCATCGGTGAGTATTGAGACCGATCCCGAGCGGGGAGATCCGATGTTGGCCGTGAGCCCCGAACTGAGGGCCAGGAATTCATTTGTTTCCCAACTATCTGGGCTCGTCAGAAATGTGTCGACTTCACTTAATCTGCATTGAACGATCCAAACCAGGAGCCCAGGCTGTTTCCACAGAATTGAAATGGTAGTCCCGCCGACAGGTCACGTGAGGCTGTGTGCCGCATAAACGCCCCGCCCGCCGCTTTGTGACGCCAGATCACGTGGTGTGATTTTGGCCGCTGAGTCTCATTAACTTCCCCGAACTCTCCCCGTTTCCTGAGGCTCCTCGCATTTGTCCTGGAGCTTTATGGCTGTTGTGTCTTCTCCCGGAGTGGGGTGGGTGAGAAAGGAGAACGTCCCAGGTTGTGGGGATCTTTGATTTCACTGCCTGCTTTACCGAGGGACTGGGAAGTCTAGGGGGAGAATGGTTCGAGCCTCAGCTCCACGCAGCCTGTTGTGTCCTTCAGCAAGGCATTTAGCCACACATTACTCCTGCAGGTCCATAGCCCAGCGACGGCGGCCGGTCCAGTATGTACAAGACAGGATCTGTAAACAAATTTCCTGAAATAGACCTGTTTTAACCTGGAAATGGAGTGATAGTATTACAGTAAAGGAAGTGCAACTTTTCCCTGTAAATTATCCTGGAACCGATTTGACTGTTATTCCTGGAAATGTGTACAGTGCAGTTGTTGCTAACAAGGCTTACAAGAATAATCTCAGGAATGATCGGCATCATGTATGAGGAGCATTTGATGGCTCTGGACCTGTGCTCAATGGAGTTCAGAGGGACGGTGGGGGTGGTGGGGGGGTGTATGGTTAAGTAAACCTACCGAATGCTGAAAAGCCTGGATACAGTGGACATGGAGAGGATGTTTCTATTAGACAGAGAGTCTGTGATCTGACAGCACGGTCTCAGAATAAAGTTGCTTCCCTTTAAAACTGAGATGAGAAACATTTTTTTTGGCCAAAAGATGTCTGATATCAATGGCTTAATGACATTATGGCCTGCTTGGACCTCGAAAAAATTCATTATTCAGTTCTTAATTCGGATCTAAAGTTCCATAAGGTCTGGGGACCTTTTATCGAGTACTTTCATAACCTTCCTCTTGACTGGGGTTTTTTTTCTTTTTTTTCCCTTCTTTTCGGTCCCTTGCTTTCAGCTCCCTCTTTTTTTCTGGTAGCAGGCATTATTATCCTCTGTTGCTAAGTGTATTCACAGTCTGGGAGTTTGACTGTCCAGACATATACTCTTTATGCTGTGTGGTGGTTGGTCTGGTGTTGTTGTTTTTTCCTTGTGTTGTGGGGCTTGGAGAGGACACTAAGCTCACTTGTCTTTAATTTAGGTGTTTTTTTGTTAAAGTCTCTTCCTTTGTAGCATATTGTTATTGTATGCTTAATCTTGCACTGTATTAATGCTCCTCATTGGGATTTGGGGTTTTTAATTTTGTAAAATGTTTTGAAAAACTAATAAAAATTTTTTTAAAAAAAGATATCTGATATGTGGAATTTGTTGCCGCAGAATTTGTTTGAGGCTGCCATTTGGGTATATTTGTGAAGATTAATATCCTGATGATTGCTGAGTAGCTTCAGAGTTACAGGAGGAAGGCAGGAATATGATGTTGGAATAAAAATCAGCCCTGGTTGAGTCGTTGAGTGGTGGGCAGACCAGATGGATAGAATCACATAATTCTGTTCCTGACTGAATGATGGCTCCTTCTTATCCCATATCGTTTTGTGACATGTGAGGGACAATAAAATATTGTTTACTGAGGTCATTACATCTGCCTTCAGTGTTTAAATTTCAGTGAGTTTTGTTCTTAGTAACATTAAGCAGAAATGTTTGGTTCTCCTTTTCATTGTTAATGTGCTTCATTGTCTCTCTGGTTAAAGTTAGACCTGCACTGAGAGGTTTATTGGAAGAAAAACCCCAACTGGAGGCAAAGCACGACTGAAGACGAGGGAACAGCAACAAGTGAACCAGCCCGAGGATTGAGAGCATCAACCGGAGAGAACCCATCTGACTCGGAGATTCCAGTGAGTCAGTCAGGAGAAAGTTTGGTGAGTCTCATTTACTCAAACACTGGTCCTTTAGACATTACATACCTGTACAAAGGAAGGTAGGAAATAGTTGGAAGTGAGACTGAATGTGCCCAGAAGAACCAGTTATGCCAGTACCAGTCAGACCCAGTTGTGAAGAAGCCCCCCCCCCCCCCCCCCCCAATATTCCCTTTAAACTTTTTGTCCTTCACCCTTAACCCATGTCCTCTGGGGGTTTTTTTTCTCTCCCCTAGCCTCAGTGGAAAAAGCCTGCTTGCATTCACTCTGTCTATACCCATCATAATTTTATATACCTCTATCAAGTCTCCTCTCATTCTTCTACACTCCTAAGAATGAAGTTCTAACCTATTCCACCTTTCTCTGTAACTCAGTTTCTTAAGTCCCGGCAACATCCTTGTAAACCTGCTCTGCACTCTTTCAACCTTATTAATATCCTTCCTGTAATTTGGTGACCAAAACTGCACACAATACTCCAAATTTGGCCTCACTAATACCTTATACAACCTCACCATAACATTCCAACTCTTATAATCAATACTTTGATTTATAAAGGCCAATGAACCAAAAGCTCTCTTTACTACCCTATCTACCTGTGATGCCACTTTTAGGGAATTTTCTATCAGTATTCCTGGATCCCTCTGTTCTAGTGCACTCCTCAGTGCCCTGCCATTTACCTTGTAAGTTCTACCTTGGTTTTTCCTTCCGAAGTGCAACACCTCACACTTGTCTGTATTAAACTACATCTGCCATTTTTCAGCCCATTTTTCCAGCTGGTCCAGATCCCTCTGCAAGCTTTGAAAACCTTCCTCACTGTCCACTACACCTCCAATCTTTGTATCATCAACAAATTTGCAGATCCAATTCACCAAATTATCATCCAGATCATTGATATAGATGACAAATAACAATGGACCCAGCTCTAATCCCTGTGGCACACCACTAGTCACAGTCCTCCACTCAGAGAAGCAATCGTCCACTACCACTCTCTGACTTCTCCCATTCTCAATTCCCAATCAAATTTACTACCTCACCATGTATACCTAGTGACTGAATCTTCCTAACTAACCTCCCATGCGGGACCTTGTCAAAGGCCTTACTGAAGTCCACTACATCTACTGCCTTGCCTTCATCAACTTTCCTTGTAACCTCCTCGAAACTCTCTAATATATTTGTTAAACATGGCACAAAGCCATGTTGACTCTCCGTAATAAGTCCCTGTCTATCTAAATAATTGTCGATCCTATCTCTTAGTACTCCTTCCAATAATTTACCCATGACCGACATCAAACTTACCAGCCTATAATTTCCTGGATTACTTTTAGAGCCTGCTTTAAACAATGGAACAACATGAGCTATCCTCCAATCCTCTGGCACCTCACCCATAGATAACAACATTTAAATATATCTGCCAGGGCCCCTGCAATTTCAACACTAGTCTCCTTCAAGGTCCGAGGGAACACCCTGTCAGGACCTGGAGATTTATCTACTCGCCTCAAGGTAGCAAGCACCTCCTCCTCTTCTATCTGTATAGGTTCCATGACCTCAATACTTGTTTGCCTCATTTCCATTGACTCTATGCCAGTTTCCTTAGTAAATTTTGACACAAAAAAACCATTTAACGTCTCCCCAATTTCTTTTGTTTCCATACATAGCCAACCGCTCTGATCTTCAAGAGGACCAATTTTATCCCTTAACTATCCTTTTGTTATTAATATACCTGTGGAAGCTCTTACTATCCTTCACCTTGACTGCCAACACTACCTCATGTCTTCTTTCAGCCCTCCTGATTTCTTCCTTAAGTATTTGTTTGCACTTTTTATACTCCTCAAGTACCTTCTTTGCTCCCTGTTTCGTATACATGTCATACATCTCTCTCTTCTTTATCAGAGTTCCAATATCCATCGAGAACCAAGGTTCCTTATTCTTATTCACTTTGCCTTTAATCCTGAGACTTTGTTACCAGGGTGTCCTCATGGGCCGTCCAGAAATGATTTCAGCTGGTGACAGCCCTGTTTTCCCCTGTGGGGTAACCCTCATGTGGAATCCGGCTAATGGTCGGACCTTCAAGCAAGTGAGTCCAGTCTCCACTGTTAGCCTGGCCAGTTTACTCTTCAGAGTGCCATTGGCTCTTTCCACTCTGCCAGTGGCCCGTGGGTGGTGTACACAGTGGAATTGTTGCTTGATAGTTAGTTTGTTACATACTCTTTCATTTACTTTCACCATAAAGTGTGAGCCATTGTTGAACTCAGCATCTCTGGCTTGTACCTGGGAATTATTTCCCTTAATAATACCTTCACAACAGTCACAGCAGTATTAATGGTAGTTGGAACAGCTTCAATCCATCTACTAAACACATCTATAATAACTAAGCAGTATCTATAGCAATGTATTCTAGGCAATTCAATAAAATCAACTTGTAGACACGAAATAGATCCACCTGGCAGGGTAGTCGTACCCGGTGTACAGGGTACAGGATACTAACCACTCCCTCCTTTCCCAGGTGTGTACAATTATGTATATAATCGGCCAATATTGGTAAAAACTGTGTAGGAACACAAACCTGTCCCGCTAGGTGATCCAAAAACCTATGTTGGGGTCTTTCTGGCACCCCATCGGGGACCACAGTTTTCACTCCTCCTCAGAGGCGTCCCCCTGAGAAGAACAAAACTCAATGGAGCTGTAGAGCGGTGAGTAAGTTGTTTACAAAGGTAGCATTACTAATGGGGTGGCCAGAGGAAGTCAGGAATCCCCACGTTCCCAGAGAGCCCCGGAGTCATGTACAATTCCAAATGCATAACGGGAGTCTGTGTAAACATTCCCACTTTAGTCTGTTGCTGGGATACAGGCACGAGTCAGAGCAAACAGCTCAGCCTTCTGGGTGGAGACAGCTGCTTCAAAAGAGGCCTGTTCAATTACTTCACTGTCCATCACTATGGCATAGCCAGGATATCATTTTCCTGCTGGATCCACAAAAGAGTTTCCATCCTCATAAAACGTTGCCTCGGGCTAGAGGGGGTATTGCTAAATGGATGGGAGAGTCTGTCCTTCTTTCTCAGTGATCCGGACGGGCTAGAGGGTGTATTGCAGAATGGATGGGAGAGTCTGTCCTTCTTTCACAGTGAAACGGATGGGCTAGAGGGGGTATTGCAGAATGGATGGGAGAGTCTGTCCTTCTTTCACAGTGATCCGGACGGTCTAGAGGGGGTATTACAGAATGGATGGGAGAGTCTGTCCTTCTTTCACAGTGATCCGGACAGGCTAGAGGGGGTATTGCAGAATGGATGGGAGAGTCTGTTCTTCTTTCACAGTGATCCAGACGGGCTAGAGGGGTATTGCAGAATGGATGGGAGAGACTGTCCTTCTTTCACAGTGATCCGGATGGGCTAGAGGGGGTATTGTGGAATGGATGGGAGAGTCTGTCCTTCTTTCACAGTGATCCGGACAGGCTAGAGGGGGTATTGGTGAATGGATGGGAGAGTCTGTCCTTCTTTCACAGTGATCCGGATGGGCTAGAGTGCATATTGCAGAATGGATGGGAGAGTCTGTCCTTCTTTCACAGTGATCCGGACAGGCTAGAGGGGATATTGCAGAATGGATTGGAGAGTCTGTCCTTCTTTCACAGTGATCCGGACGGGCTAGAGGGGGTATTGCAGAATGGATGGGAGAGTCTGTCCTTCTTTCACTGTGATCCGGACAGGAGGCCTGACTTCATGGACTGAAATTGCCCAGAGATGGGGTACAACGTCTTGGGTTCGGTCACTATTAAGAGAATGTCTTGCCAGATGTCCTGTTTTCACCTCAAACTCCTTCCAGTATCGGAGTTGGCCCACGGCAAAGTCTTGCCAGTCTCCCTTGGTGCTGGAGGCCTGTTTCATCAGGGTGTAGGCAAGGAGCCCTAGTCTCTTTGGCTTGAACCCAGGGCAAACCTTGAAGGTGGTATGGGGAACCACCAATCCTGTCTGTCGCCAAAAGAAATCTGGACCTTCAGCAAGAAATGCAATGCCGTCTCTTACATTAACCTATCCAATCACTGTGACTGGGAATTTCTGTCACTCGAGGGGTGCATAATATTAGCTTTCCTCAGTTGAGCACCACGTAGGGTCATAACACAGAGTCACATGAGAGCTGGCCGCTGGCAGAAGGGGTTCAAATGTACTGGAGTCCAGATAAAGTGCCCACCACTGGGTGGTCAGAGGAAGCTATCAGTTGTTCGCAGTTCCAGCGTGCTATCCTTGTCCGTGCATAGAATCTCGACTTCCAACGGACAGAGCAAGTCTCTCCCTACGAGATTACACCCCCGTCTGGTGGTGACTGTAAATGAAACCTCACACTGGTTCCCCTGGAATTCCACCTGCAGTGGCTGGGTACATGAATACGTACGTTCCGTGCCTTCAAAACCAGACAGAGTGATTGTAGCATCTGATAGCTGGAATCCCTTTTCCGATACTATTTCCTGATCGAGAGTGGTTGTGGTTGTCCTCATATCAATCATAAATGGAACCGGATTTCCAGCAACTTGCAATATTACATTGGGCTCTTCCTGAGGGTTGGCACTCATGGTTGGAAGCATCTTCTCGTCAGTTTCTAAACGGGTAGTTGTCCCCACCTATCCCTTGGTAGGTTTTTGTTCCCATTTCTGTTCCTCAGATATAGCCTGCTCGCGTCCTTCTTCCCGCTGAGCATATTCACCTTTAATATTAGTTCCCTTCAGGGTTGATGGGGATTCGAAAGTTGGGTCCTAATGATATGTCAAAGCTCATCGCATTCGATTTCGGTCATTGTCAGGTCAATCCATATTACCGTAGATTCCGGATTTTAAGCCGCTACTTTTTTCCCACATTTTGAACAGCTTTGAACACAGCGGCCTTTACTACGGTGCGGCTTATGCATGGTTTTTTTTCATGCCGCCAAAAACATTTTGCCTCGTAACAGTAGACCAATAAAATTGATGAGTAGTTCACAGAGGTCCAATGAAATTGTACGATAAATCAAGCGCACTTTCACAATTAAATTATTGTAAATCAGTCATTTGTACTCACCCTCATCAACATGGAAAACACTCGAAGAAAAGCATTGTGCTGCCTTTATGGCAGTTATTTAGTTTATAATATTTTTGCTTAGTAATTCATTTGTTAGTTAAAGTCTTTGGTGCTATGACGTCACACCCGGTTTCATTTGTTAGTGTCTTTGGTGCATAGAGAAATGCTAGCTGGCGCTATGGCGGCACATGCGAGTGACCCCCACCCTTGCGTGTCTCCCACAAGACGCGGCGAACCCGGATGTGACGTCACCGCAGCCGCGATGTATTACAAATAAATTGATTTTAAACAATCCTAACTCTAAAAAAAATGCTAACAAATCACTAAGCGAAAATATTATAAACTAAATAACTGCCATAAAGGCAGCACAGTTAGTATGTTTTCTGTACTACAGCCCGGAATGCTAGACATCACATCCGGTTTCGCCGCGTCTTGTGGGAAATGTTTGCGATAAACGGGAAGGTGGGGGGGAGCTCATTAGACCCGATCGCGTTACGCGAGCTCATTTAGACCCGATCGAAAACGCTGCTTTTAAGTTAAAGGCGATCAATAACTTTTTCTGGTAGGCTGCAGTATATATACTTTTACCAGTCGCTAGGAGATATTGGAATGTTGTTCGTGCTGTTCAGTAAAAAAGTATATGCAACGTAATTTGTGTTACCGATACGTATGTATATTTAAAAGTAGCCGTATTACAGGCACGGTTCGAAAAAAAAGCATTTGCAATATATATTTGTTTGTTACCATATGGATTTAATTAAAAGTTAAAAAATCCTCACGTGTAATATCTTTCTGTGTAAATATCTCATATTACAACGTGGGACACCTACGGCCTAAAATCCGGTGCGGCCTGTACAAGTACAAAATTGATTTTCTTTCTAAAATTAGAGCCAGCGGCTTTTAATCAGGTGCGCTCTGTAGTGCGAAATCTACGGTATTTATTTTAATTATGTTGGTTAACTTAGTTGGTAAGCATTGGAGCAGTAGGGCATTGAACTGGGGGGACAGATTCCCATCATTAAAGGCTTGGTCTCCTGCGAAGGTGCCGTAGCAGGCCACAAATCGCTCTCAATAGTCTGGTCCCCATTCCCCAGGCTTATGTTTGCATTCAGGTACTTTAGTGATGTTTACAGGTTGTTGGAGAGCCCTTTCCAAGGCTTGAATAATCTGGTCTGTCTGTTCATTCTCATTATGGTTTCCCGCCTGTAACTCCTGATAGGTTTGGTATCTCAATTCTGCCTTCCATTTCCGCCCCTCATCAGCTGAGAGAATCATGCAGCAGAGACTGAATAAATCTTGCGGAGTCACATTAAACATTTGTGTAGTACTGTGGACACACTGAGCAAACTGTGCTGGTTTTTCTTTTCTATCTGGGGCCTGATTCATGATCACTATCATTTCTTGAGGCTTCCAGGGAGCATACACAAGAATCACTGAGGGCTGTCCCTCCTCCTAGTCCTAGGGGGAGCGTTTGCTACTGCTGTTCAGGAGGATTTAAACTAATGTGGCAGGGGGATGGGAACAAGTGCAGAGAGACAGAGGGGTGTAAAATGAGGGTAGAAGCAAAAAGTAGTAAGGTGAAAAGTAAAAGTGGCAGGCAGTCAAATCCAGGGACAAAAATCAAAAAGGGCCACTTTTCAACATAATTGTATAAGGGCTAAGAGTTTTGTAAAAACAAGCTTGAAGGCTTTGTGTGTCAATGCAAGGAGCATTCGTAATAAGGTGGATGAATTGAATGTGCAGATAGTTATTAATGAATATGATATAGTTGGAATCACAGAGACATGGCTCCAGGGTGACCAAGGATAGGAGCTCAACATCCAGGGATATTCAATATTCAGGAGGGATAGACAGGAAAGAAAAGGAGGTGGGGTAGCATTGCTGGTTAGAGAAGAGATTAACGCAATAGAAAGGTAGAAAGGAAGGACATTAGCCTGGAGGATGTGCAATCGATACGGGTAGAGCTGTGTAACACTAAGGGGCATAAAACGCTGGTGGGATTTGTGTACAGGCCACCTAACAGTAGTAGTGAAGTTGGGGATGGCATTAAACAGGAAATTAGAAATGCGTGCAAAAAAGGAACAGCAGTTATAATGGGTGATTTCAATCTACATATAGATTGGGTGAACCAAATTGGTAAGGGTGCTGAGGAAGAGGATTTCTTAGAATGTGTGCGGGATGGTTTTCTGAACCAACATGTCGAGGAACCAACTAGAGAGCAGGTCATTCTAGACTGGGTATTGAGCAATGAGGAAGGGTTAATTAGCAATCTTGTCATGCGAGGCCCCTTGTGTAAGAGTGACCATAATATGGTGGAATTCTTCATTAAGATGGAGAGTGACATAGTTAATTCAGAAACAAAGGTTCTGAACTTAAAGAAGGGTAACTTTGAAGGCATGAGATGTGAATTAGCTAAGCTAGACTGGCAAATGATACTTAAAAGGTTGATGGTGGATTTGCAATGGCAAGCATTTAAAGATTGCATGGATGAACTACGACAAGTGTTCATCCCAGTTTGGCAAAAGAATAAACCAGTGAAGGTAGTGCACCCGTGGCTGACAAGGGAAATTAGGGATAGTAAATTAGCCAGAAAAAGTGGCATACCTGAGAACTGGGAGAAATTCAGAGTCCAGCAGAGGAGGTCAAAGGGCCTAATTAGGAAAGGGAAAAAAGATTATAAAAGAAAGCTGGCAGAGAACATAAAAACTGACTGTAAATCTTTTATAGATATGTGAAAAGAAAAAGATTGGTTAAGACAAATGTAGGTCCCTTACAGTCAGAAACAGGTGAATTGATCATGGTGAACAAGGATATGGCAGACCAAGTGAATAACTACTTTGGTTCTGTCTTCACTAAGGAGGACATAAATAATCTTCTGGAAATAGTAGGGGACCGAGATGGAGGATCTGAGGGAAATACATGTTAGTAGGGAAGTGGTGTTAGGTAAATTGAAGGGATTAAAGGCAGATAAATCCGCAGGGCAAGATGGTCTTCATTCCAGAGTGCTTAAGGAAGTAGCCCAAGAAATAGTGGATGCATTAGTGATAATTTTTCAAAACTCCTTAGATTCTGGATCAGTTCCTGAGGATTGGAGGGTGGCTAATGTAACCCCACTTTTTAAAAAAGGAGGGAGAGCGAAACCGGGGAATTATAGATGGGTTAGCCTGACATCGGTTGTGGGGAAAGTGCTAGAGTCGGTTATCAAAGATGTGATAATAGCACATTTGGAAAGAGGTGAAATCATCCGACAAAGTCAGCGTGGATTTGTGAAAGGAAAATTTGTGAATCTTATAGAATTTTTTGAAGATGTAACTAGTAGAGTGGATGGGGAGAACCAGTGGATGTGGTATATTTGGATTTTCAAAAGGCTTTTGACAAGGTCCCACACAGGAGATGAGTGTGCAAACTTAAGCACACGGTATTGGGGGTATGGTATTGATGTGGATAGAGAATTGGTTGGCAAACAGGAAGCAAAGAGTGGGAATAAACGGGACCTTTTCAGATTGGCAGGCTGTCAGCAGTGGGGTACTGCAAGGCTCAGTGCTGGGACCCCAGTTGTTTACAATATATATTAATGATTTAGACGAGGCAATTAAATGCAGGATCTCCAAGATTGCGGATGACACGAAGCTGGGCAGCAGTGTTAGCTGTGAGGAGGATGCTAAGAGGATGCAGGGTGACCTGGCTAGGTTAGGTGAGTGGGCAAATTCAAGGCAGATGCAATTTAATGTGGTTAAATGTGACATTATTCACTTTGGCCTACTCCTGCATCTATTTTTTATGTTTCTATGTGTGGAATATTAAAATCTCCCACAATCACAAACTTGTGCTTATTACAAGTATCTGCTATCTCCTTACAAATTTGCTCCTCCAATTCTCGCTCCCGATTAGGTGGTTTATAATACACCCCTATAAGTGTCACTCCACCTTTCCCATTCCTCAGTTCCACCAAAAAAGGCTCCCTAGATGAGCCCTGTAATCTATCCTGTCAATGTCTATGCTGTAATATTTTCTCAGACAAGCAATGCAACACCTCCCCCTCCTGCCCCTCCAATTCTATCACTCCTGAAGCAACGAAATCCAGGAATATTTAGTTGCCAACCACACCCCTCCTGCAACCATGTTTCTCTAATAAATACAACATCATATTTCCAGTTATCAATCCATGCTCTAAGCTCATCTACCTTTCTTACAATGCTCCTAGCATTAAAATAGATGCATTTAAGAAACCCTCCACCTCTTCCTCTCTGTTTATCCCTAACTGTGCAAACAACTTTATTATCTTTTTTTTTTCTTCTCCCCTACATCTTCGGTCTGAGCGCTCCAACATCAGGGAGGAAGTTCAAATCAGCTCCGTGTTAAATGTTTAACCATCACGGTGACTGAAGGCAGCTGCAGGTTCATGAGGGACTGTCACTGTCAGATTCTGCAGTTCTTGTGGCTGCTCATTGCACCCAGGACTGAACCCCGGTCACTGAGCATTGGGGGAGTCTGTTCTACTGATGTTAGCCTTAAACTAGACTGCAGTTTAATATTGTGTATCTGTGAAAGATAAATCAGTTCTGTATCAAATCCCGTGTCTCAGGTACTTACTGTCTCTGCCACACTCACAATGTACACAAGAAACGCCATTCGGCCCATCTGGTTCCTGCCCATGTTTCTGTTCCATATCAGTATATGAAAATCTATCCCTGCCGTTCCCCTCTCACCCTCCCTATGATGACAGGTTGCAACTAGTCACCTCTCCGTGGGATAAGAGATTTCCCATAAATTTCATGGAAACATAGAAATCTACAACACATTACAGATGCTTTGGCCCACATTGCTGTGCCGACCATGTAACTTACTCTAGAAACTGCTTAGAATTACTCTACCACATAGCCACCCATTTTCCTAAGCTCCATGTACCTAACTAAGAGTCTCTTAAAAGACCCGATTGTATCCGCCTCTACCACCGTTACTGGCATTCCACACACACACCACTCTTTGCTTAAAAAACTTTGCTCTGATATTTCCTCTGTACCTACTTCCAAGCAGCTTAAACCTATTCCCCCTCGTGTTAGCTGTTTCAGCCCTGGGGAAAAAGCCTCTGGCTATCCATACGACCAATGCCTCTCATCATCTTATACACCTGTATGATTTTCTCCAGGCTGAATAAGACGATGAGCTCACTGTGATTTTGACGTTCTCTCTCTCTCTCGATCTCTCTCAGTAAAAGAACCTGCAGTCTTGTTACATAATGCACCTCTGAAGTCTGACAGCAGACTAGTGAGTGAATCTTCGATGGTGCAGAGTCAGAAACCAAAGTGTTGCCAGCCTGAGTCAGGGCTTTGAGGCTCCAGAGAGAGATGCGGTTTACGAGGAGGAAGATGAATCAGACCAGCAGGATGTGGCTACAAAAGAAAGATTAGAAGCATTTGGAAACTGGTTGATCAAAAAAAAAGGTGGTTAATTTCTGCAAAATACTGATGGAAATCAACAGTCAGGCAACAATTGTGGAGAGGAATAAATAGACAACGTTTGGACCGAGCCCCTTCAGCATGCCTAGCCTGTGTACTCCGCTGCTTAGTTGATGCCTGAACTGCAGAGTTCCTCCAGCATTTTGTGTGTGTGCGTCTCTGTATTCCCAGCAACTGCAGAATCTCCAGTGTTTTATATCTGCATTTTACTTTGGCATTAGATACACGTTGATATTGAATATATTGTTTATGGGAGCCGCTTTCTGCGTTAAAACAGCTGCAGATTTTTCTATACACACGAAAAAAAATGAGGTATGGACATTGAACCGGTGCTTGCAGAAATGTTTAATGGCACTGTGATTACCCATAGGGCCATGAGTGAAAAATTTCGCCGTCGTTGAGGCACCGATGAAATGCGCAGGCGTCAGGCTGAGGACGTCCCCGAGTTTCACGCATGCGCGCAGTACACAGAAGACCTTGAAAATGTCGGCTGCAGGTAAGAGCAATTCTCCGTGTTTTTATCTTAAACATCAACTTTGGAATAATCCTGTGAATTTCGGACACCGTGACCCGCAATCCCGGACAGTCCTGTTCTCTCCCCTCTCTCTCAACCCCATGATCCGTACACGGGCCCCGGGGTGCTCCAGCTGAAGAGGGAATGGGAACCGATGGATCTCTCAGACAGAGCTGAGCTCCAGCTATCTAAATGCAAGGATTAGGAACTCGGAGAAAGGGAACAAAATCTTATATCACCAGTTGAGAAAATTGCCTTTGTTTTACTTCCAATAACAAACAAGAGAAAATCTGCAGATGCTGGAAATCTAAGCAACATACACAAAATGCTGGAGGAATTCAGCATTAGTACTCTTTTCCATCGATGCTGCCCGACCTGCTGAGTTTCTCCAGAATTTTGTGTGCGTTGCTTGTTCTACCTCCTGTTGCTCTGGTCTTTTCTACCAGTGAGAACATGTTTTGTCCCATCCTCTCTGGGTACGTAATGATATCAAACACCTTTGCCCTGGGCAACAAGTAGCTTTCACATCACAAATGTGCCAGACTCCAGTGAGACAGACTACTGCCCTTCCCTTCATATTCATTGGCATTGCCATCACTGAGTTCACCACCATCAGTCATCTGGGGGAGGGTTCAGGGGAAATGTTTATGTAGAGTCCATAAACTGGTGTTACCTGTGTGTATGTGGTGTTGCTAAAGTTGCTGGAGAATTTGCAAGTGGGAAGAAGTGGAGTGATATTTGGAAATCTGACTTTTTAAAGTGTAATTTAGCAAGCAAACCACATATGGACAATATGCAAAAGCTTTGGTGAGAAAATCCTTCATTACCCATTACAGGCCTGCTACATAGGTTGTGTGAGAGTGCAGATGAACTCGATCGAACCCAGAGGAGATCAAAGTTCCTATCGACCGTGATTTGCCAGCTGTGAAAATGAATATATCTCTATATAAAATTCACTGTGCACATGTTGTCACTGGGTAAAAAATGCACAGTACAAGATTCAAGTGCACACTGGTTATTACAAATTAGAGGGAATATTGGAGGGAATGAGGGGAGACCTCCAGTGTCCCTGATGCCCTCACCTACAAGATGTGCATCCAGCTTCAGCTTGTAACCCTGCACTTTAAGGTGTTGGATCTTGAAATGGGTGAATTCCAGATCATCCAGCAGTTGGAGGGGGTGAAAGATATGACATGAAGAGAGGTGAGTTACACCCAAGGTGCAGGACACCGGAAACTGGGTGAGAGTCAGGAAGGAGAATGAGGTTAAATAGCCATCGCAGAGTACTCCAATGGCCATGCCCGGACAACAACAAGTGGAACACTTTGGAAACTGTTGGGGGGAGGAAAGTCAAAGGGCTGATAAGTGGATTTGTTAGTTAGGGGAACAGAACAACAGGCAACTAATATCTTAGTGGTAAGGCTTACTAGAGGTAGTGGGGGTTGGGGCTGATATGGTTAAAGTAAGTTGTAGGGGGAACGGGAGCCAGAAAGACAGAACAGATAGTGGAGATGGTGAATTGAATTGACTTTATTATGCACATCCTTCATATGGATGAGGAGTAGAAATATTTACGTTACATTACTGTCTAAATGTGCAATGTGTAATTGAAATTGATTTATAATAATTAGTTTGTAAATAGGACAGTCAAGAAAGCATAGAGATCAATTAATCAGTCTGATGGCCTGGTGGAAGATGATGTCCCGGAACCTGTTGGTCCTTTTGCTGTGGTACCGGTTCCTGGATTGTAGCGGCAGGAACAGTTTGTGGTTGTGGTGAATTTGGTTCCCAATATCCTTTGGGCCCTTTTTATAAAAAATCCATACCCCTACCATCCAGGCTCCCATCCAAACTTCTTTTAAATGGTGAAACCGAGCTCATATTCACCACTTGTGCTGGTATCTCATTCCAAACTCTCACAACCATTTCAGTAAAGAGCTTTTCCACATGTTCCCATTAAATTTTCACCTTCCCCACTTACCCCTGACCTCTGGTTGTCATCCCACCCAACCTCAGTGGAAAAAGCTGCTTACATTTATTTACCCAATCTTCTCCCTCATCATTTTGTATATGTCCAACAAATCCTCAAAGCAATGTATAACTTCCGTGTTTATGTTTAGAACTTTTTTAGGTGTATAAGATGATGAGGGGTATTGATCGTGTGGATAGCCAGAGGATTTTTCCCAGGGCTGAAATGTCTAACACGAGGGAGCAAAGTTTTCAGGTGCTTGGAAATAGATACCAAGGGGGTGTCGGGGTAAGTTTTCTACACAGAGACTGGTGGGTGCATGGAATGCACTGCCGGCTTTTTCGGTGAGAGTGTTTCAGTTACTGTGGGGCCAGGCAGCTCAGTGGGAACAGGGAATAATACCAATGGAGAGAGTCAAACTGAGCCAAGTCACAAATTGGCGATGGCAGAAATGCCCCATTCTTAGAGAGACAGGAAGAACATCAGACAGTTTGATGATCATTACAGATACCAGCACTGTGCCCAGTCAGGAGATAATTTCTCTCACCAACTTAGGTTCAAACTCACTGTAACAGTGTGATGTCAGATCACACCTTGACAACTCAAGTGATCTCATCTGAAATGTTGTCCTACACCCATTGATGGATTTTGTAAATCTTTTTACAGGTTAAAAATGACAAGGAATTTGTCTACGGGAATCCCGAACACAACACACCAGTTTTGCTGTCTCTGTCCAGATACTTAAGAAGAGGAGCAAGAGATTCACACAATCATCCTTCCTGCTCAGACTGTGGGGAGGGATTTACTCGATCATCTGACCGACTGGCACGCCCGTCATTTCAAACAGGTGGGGAACCCATTCATCTGCTCAGACAGTGGGAATAGATACAGTTGGACATTTCATCTGAAGGGACATCACCAAGTTGACACTGGGGCAAGGCCATTCACCTATCCTGTGTGTGGGAAGGGATTCAGTAGGTCTTTCCACCTGTGGACACACCAGTCAGTTCACACTGGGCAGAGACTGGTCATCTGCTGAATTTGTGGGGAAGGATTCACTCGGTCATATGACCTAATGGCTCATCAGCGAGTTCACACCGGGGAGCGGCCATTCACCTGCTCAGACTGTGGGAAGGGATTCATTCAGTCATCCCACCTACAGACACATCAGCGAGTTCACACTGGGGAGAGGCCGTTCACCTGCTCAGACTGTGGGAAGGGATTCATTCAGTCATCCCACCTACAGACACATCAGCGAGTTCACACTGGGGAGAGGCCATTCACCTGCTCAGACTGTGGGAAGGGATTCACTTGCTCATCTGATCTGAAGAAACATCAGCGAGTTCACACTGGGGAGAGGCCATTCACCTGCTCAGACTGTGGGAAGGGATTCACTCGGTCATCTTTTCTGAAGGTACATCAGAAAGTTCACACTGGGGAGAGGCCGTTCACCTGCTCAGACTGTGGGAAGGGATTCATTGTGTCATCTGAACTGAAGGTACATCAGCGAGTTCACACTGGGGAACGGCCGTTCACCTGCTCAGACTGTGGGAAAGGATTCACTCAGTCATTTAAACTGAAAATACATCAGCGAGTTCACACTGGAGAGCGGCCATTCACCTGCTCAGATTGTGGGAAGAGATTCACACAGTCAGCCCAGCTACGAGCACACAGGTCAGTTCACAGTGGGGAGAGGTCGTTTACCTGTTCATACTGTGGGGAGGGATTCATTTTGTCATCTCAGCTACTGAGACACCAGTCAGTTCACACTGGGGAGAGGCCGTTCACCTGCTCAGACTGTGGGAAGGGATTCACTCAGTCATACACCCTACAGGTTCACCAGCGGCTTCACACCGGGGAGCGGGTTTTCACCTGTTCGGAGTGTGGGAAGGGATTCACTCAGTCATCTAAACTGAAGGTACATCAGAGAGTTCACACTGGGGAGCGGCCTTTCATCTGCTCAGACTGTGGTAAGGGATTCACTTGCTCATCTGAACTGAAGGTACATTGGAGAGTTCACACTGGGGAGCGGCCGTTCATCTGCTCAGAATGTGGGAAGGGATTCATTCAATCATGCAATCTGAAGGTACATCAGCGAGTTCACACTGGGGAACGACCGTTCACCTGCTCAGACTGTGGGAAGGGATTCACTCAGTCATACACCCTACTGGTTCACCAGCGGCTTCACACTGGGGAGCGGCCGTTCACCTGTTCGGACTGTGGGAAGCGATTCACTCAGTCATCTGAATTGAAGGTACATTGGAGAGTTCACACTGGGGAGTGGCCGTTCACCTGTTCGGACTGTGGGAAGGGATTCACTCTGTCATCTAAACTGAAGTTACATCAGAGAGTTCACACTGGAGAGAGGCCGTTCACCTGCTCAGACTGTGGGAAGGGATTCACTCGG
Source organism: Hemitrygon akajei (assembly GCF_048418815.1). NCBI lineage: Eukaryota > Metazoa > Chordata > Chondrichthyes > Myliobatiformes > Dasyatidae > Hemitrygon > Hemitrygon akajei. Next base: position 1,044,503 of record NW_027332006.1, on the reverse strand, counting down.
TCCTCCCACCTACTAGCACACCGGTCAGTTCATACTGGGGAGAAGCCATTCACCTGCTGAAGCCTGAATTATACCTCTGCGTAGACGCTATGTGGTTGTGAGCATTTCTACTTCTGAGTTCGTGTGTCTGCGTCGCTCTGCCAAAACGCTAGTTGGTGTTGGGGTTCTGTGCTACTGTGTTGAATTGACTCGTGTTGAGTTGGGAACAATGGCGACTGCTGACTACGTCTTGTTGGAGTTGGAGCTAATCAATGTTGTAGAAGTGTTACTTCTACTGAAATTACTGCAACGCAGAAAAATGACAAGTTTTCCCATTACTTTGTGCAGTCCGCGATGTCCAAAGCAATGTTGGTGGAAATTTCTTTGCACGATTTTGATGCCATTTTCAAGTTTTTATTGTCTGCCAATGAAGAGTCGTGCACATGTACATATTTTCTGACTACCTCACCTAACCTCTCCTTGATGTAGTCCACCTTCCAACTTCAAAGCAACAGGAAATGCACAGGAGGAAACTGGCTGCTGCCAAGTGGACCAATCACAGTACCTGCAGTCTGTGTTGCCGTGACGTGTAGCTACATTTTTGGGAATGTGCGCGTTAGGCTACATTAGGCGAAGGACTCTCATGGAGGCGCTACATGGAGTAGGTTGCATTCCAGCTTTGCTCCGTTCATTTTAAATTTACTTACCACCCCTTTAATATCTTTATCAAAGTGTTTATAACACTTTTATATGTTTGAATTTGAATTTTAATCGACTGAAATGGCTTACAGAGGAAGAAGGCAGTGAAAATGGAAAGAAAGAAGATGTCTTTGAACAGCCTAAAAAGTTGCAACTTACTTTACTGGCTATCTAGAATCTTTTGGATGAAGAACTTGATAAAAGATTTATTACCTTGGAATTATGGTTAAAGGAGAGCGAAGGTATATTGGCAACACTTGAAAAGAAGAACGAAAAACAGCAGCGGCAAATTTCAGAGTTTATTAAAGCTGGGAAACAGAGAGATCGCAAATTGAATTCTTTGGAAATGAAATGAAGTTCAACCACTCAAACCCTGGAGCAGAACAAAATCAAGATTACTGATTTGGAGAGTCGAAGCCACAGACTGAATTTGTGAATAATAGACTCAGTGAGGACATTGAGAGCCGGGATCTTACTCAGTTTTTTTCTCAATGCTTCATCTAAGAGCATTTTTCAATCTTTTTTATTGGTTTCCAAATAAAGAATATACAAATTGGAAGAGGAGTTTAACAAGTAGATAATATAAAAAAACATATAAACAGCATATAATGTCAAAATCAAATAGATAAAATGCTTCCTCTGGAATAATCCCAAAAATTGCTGTAAGTGGATTACGTTGAACATCCGCATCTATAACTTTAGATAATATTCCAAACACATCCCACCAAAAATTATTTAAACTTAACACATGAACAAAACAGTTGAGTCAGAGTAGCCACTTTTGTGTTACATCTGTCACAAATAGGGCTTATATTAGGAAAAAATATGTGCCAATTTATCTTTGGACATATGGGCCCTGTGTACTATCTTAAAAATTCTTAATGGAGGTCTTTGGCTCGGAGGTATTTTCTTCCCTTCCTGCACTCGACCGCACACATCGGGCGCTGAAACCAAACTTCATTTGGATTGCTCATCGGAAAGGATTTACTGAGCATGAGAATCTTAAGTTTCATTTTGTTGAAGATTTTTGTCCTGAGGTTATGCAAGAAAGATTGCATTTTAAAATGTTGATGTCAGAATTATATCAGAGGAATCTTTGTCCAGCTTTGTTATATCCCTTTCACCTAAGGGTTGCTCTGCCCGATAAATCATTCAAATGCATTAAATCCGTGAATGAAGCAAAACAATTTCTCGAAGATCTAAGCTTGAACGCAGATGTCTAATGTTTTGAAGATCAACATTTGAGCTTGGATGTCTCTGAAATTTACCATTCCTTTATGTCTGTGTGTATCTGGTTTATTAGTTAACAGCCAGCTTATAGATTTGGACACTTTAGAACTTTGCCCTTGGGTTGATTACAGTCGTACTGTGTTTTGACATTCGGATGTTTATTATGTTTCCATGTTAAAGTTTCTTTCTTTTTCCTTCATTGTTTTACTTTTTAAATTTTTAATTGTTTGCTTTTGAAAATCATTAAGACTTTGATATGCTGATTATTTCCTTTTTCTTGAAATATTATTAAGATTGTATTTTGTGTCATTTTTTAAGACCTTTTCTTTTAAAATGGTCTGCAATTGGCTGTTTTTCTCTAACATCTGCTTGACATTCCTCTCGTAATGTTTTGACTATGGGTGGTTTGTTTTTTTATTTTTTTAAATTTGGAGATCTGCCTCAAGGGAGATGGGGGTAGGGAGGTTCTTAGATAGTTGTCTGGCTGTCTATTGGCCAGGTGTTTGATCTTTGTGGGTGGAGTGGTAGGGCTATTTTTAGTCTAGTATTTTTCTTTTGGGCTGAATTGAAACTACAAAAATGTCTGTATTGTCATAACTTCCGTTTCCTCTTTAAACTATTTTCCCTCTTCCTGATTCATGAGTTTCCTATGCAATATGCTTAACCCTTTACATACTACATTGTTTATTTAAGGGAAATGGATATTATTAATTTGTCATTATTAACTTTGTTTCATGGAATATGAATGGTTTGAATCATCCAATTAAATTGAAGAAGATTTTTAGAGTTTTTCATAGACTGAATGCTCAGATTATTTTTGTGCAGAAGACATGTGAGTAAGGAGGATAATCAGCACTTATTTAGGTTTTGAAAATGCTAACAGTTTCACTCTAACTCATTGACTAAGGTGAAAGGTGTTTCTTTTTTTTATATTGACTCCTAGATTTCATTTGTTCACTATGATACAATTTCAGACCAATATGATAGACTTCTATTAAACACCGGTTAACTTTATAACAATAAATTAGTTTTGGTTAATATTTATGCACTAAATACTGACTATCCTGAACTCTTTAAGCACTTTTTTGCATTTCTTCCCAATTTAAATGAATATATGGTAATAATGGGTGGAAATTTTAATTGTTGTCTGAAACATATGATTGATAAGTCTGTGCCTAATCAGGTACTTACAAACAAATCTGCTATTTTTATTAATTCCTTCTTAGTTGACTCTGGAATTTTAGAAATTAGGAGATTTTTACATCCTAATGAAAAAGAGTTCTCTTTTTTCTCATGTATATCATAATTGCTCTAGATTCCTTTACATCTTTATTGATTCTCGATTAGTTTCATTTGTCATTGCCTGTGAATACAATACAATTGCCATTTCCGATCATGCACCTTAAGTTAACTGATGTAACCTTTGGTACTAAACAATGGCCGTTCAACTCTATTTTACTTCAGGGCTTAAATTTTATTAATTTCATTAAAGGACAGACTGCTTTTTCTTTTCAACTAACTCAATGGAAGAAATGTTCAGTGGGATATCACGCGATGCCTTTAAAACATATATCCGAGGGTAAATTATTTCACACTCTGCTGGATTGAAAAAAAAAATTTCAAATTAATAATGAAATAAGTACATAAGATTAAAGAAATTGATAGAAAATATTCTATTTCTCCCAATTTGAAGCTTTATAAAGAGAGAGTTGAACTTCAGATGCAATATCATTTGTTATTAACATCCCCGATTGAAAATCAGTTACTTAAAACTAAGAGTCATTTTATATATTTGATGATAAATTGGGTAAATTATTGACTAACCAATTAAAAGCTGCTTTGGTGAAACTTCAGATTAATAGGGTTCTTAAACAGGATGGTACTTTGACGGTTGACCATGATGAAATTAACAATTTTTTTCAAGAATTTTATACCAATTTATACCAATCAGAATTTCCTGATGTTTCTACCATTGTGCATGAATTTGTAAGGAAATTAAATATTCTGAAGTTATCAGTTGATAAACATTTAGTATTGGACACACCCATTACTGAAGAGGAAATAAAGAAAGCAATTTATTCAATGAATTCTGGTAAAGCACCTGGTCTGGATGAGTATACAGCTGAATTTTTAAAATCTTTTTCCGATATACTTTCTCCCTGGTTAGGTAAAATTTTTAAAAATGCTTTATTTGTACGTAAGTTACCACAAACATTTTATGAAGCATCTATTTATTTAATTCCTAAAAATGATAAGGATCTCACTGAATGTGCATCAGACAGACCTATATCTTTGTGAATGTTGAATCTAAAATCCTTTCTCAAATATTAGCAATTAGATTGGTGAAGATATTGCCACAAATTGTCTCCGAGCATCAGACAGGATTTATTAAAAATCATTATATACATTTTAATGTTTGGAGGTTAATGAACATTGTATACACTACTTTATCTAAGACTCCAGAATGTGTTATCTCGCTTGATGCCGAGAAGGTGTTTGATACATTTGAATGGGAATATTTGTTTAAAATACGTGAGAAATTTAATTTTAGCCCAAAATTTATATCTTGGATACAACTGATAGAACATATACCTTTGGCGTCTGTTTCACTAATAATCAGAGATCCCCTTTCTTTAGGCTTTTCCAAGGTACTAGACAAGGCTGTCCTTTGAAACCCTTACTATCAGATATTGGCCTGGAGCCCTTGGCATCGCTATTCGTGATTCACCCAACATATTTGGTGTTACTCATGGGAATGGGACGTGTTAAGTAGCAATATATGCAGATGACCTGTCGCTATATATTTCTAATCCAGAGAAATCCATTCCTGCAGTAATAACACAACTTGCTCAGTTTAGTAGTTTTTCTGCTTATAAACTGAATCTGAATAAAAGTGTGCTTTCCCCATTAAATATGCAAGTCAATTTATAGACAGTTACCATTTAGATTGCTTGCTGATTATTTTATTTATTTGGGTGTTAAAATTACTAAGAAGCACAACGATTTATTTAAAGTTAATGTTTATCCTTAATTGATCAGGCTAAACAATTGTTTACTAAATGGTCCCCATTGTCCTTATCCTTGATTGGTTCCATTAATGCTATTAAGATGATTATTTTACCTAAATTTCAGTACCTATTTCAGGCTGTATCAATTTTTATCTCTAACTTTTTATATTATTGATTCTAAAATTTCTGCATTTATATGGCAGAATAGAAATCCCAGGTTAAATTAGAAATATTTACAGAAATCAAAAAAGGAAGGTGGCTTGGTTTTGCCGGATCCTAGATTTTATTATTGGGCAATTAATATTCGATATTTAATGTTTTGGATACAAGAGTTGGATGAACCTTGAGCAGGAGTCTCGACAGGAGTTTTCATTGGCATCTATTTTAGGGACTGTGCTTCCCTTTGCACTTACTAAATTTAATAAGCAAATGGTAATTCCAATAATTAAGCATACAATAGGAATATGGTTTCAATTTTGGTAATTTTCTGGTCCAAATAAATATATACTTCTATTATATCTATTTGTTTTTCTTTCAACCATTTAAATTGATCAAGCTTTTCTTTAATGGAAAACAAAGGGAAAATTATGTTCTCGTGACTTATTTATGGATGATTGTTTTATGTCTTTTGAACAGTTTTCTAATATATATAATTTGCCTAGATCACACTTTTTCAGATATTTACAGATTAGAAACTTTTTGAAAGTTATTTTACCTTCTGTTCCGTTATCACATCAAATTGAAGTTGGGGGGGGAAAAAGTTCAAATCCATATCAGGAGTTTATTATCATTTATTTATGATTTAATTATGAAAATACACTTAGATACTTCTGATAAAATTAAGAATGGGTGGGAAAGAGAACTTCGGATACCTTTACCTATACAGAAATGGGAGAAAATTGTTCAACTAGAAAATACCTCTTCACTGTATGTCAGACATGCCTTCATGCAATTTAAGGTGGTTCATTGGGCTCATATGTCCAAGGATAAGTTAGCACATTTTTACTGCCATATAAATCCTGTTTATGATTGATGTAATTCCGAGGTAGCTTCCTTGACACATATGTTCTGGTCTTGTCCTCTTCTAAAAACAGTATTGGAAAGTTATTTTGAGATATTATCTCAGTAGTTCTGCATATTGATTTACAACCACATCCTACTACCGCAATTTTTGGACAACCGGTGATAGACTCTAGTCATTTATCCTCGTCAGCTTGTCGTCTAATTGCATTTGTTACATTAATAGCCAGCAGATCTACTTTACTTAAATGGAAATATTCCAATCCCCCTGCTACATTTGAATGGTTTTCCCAAACCATAGCATGTCTAAACTTGGAAAAAATTAGGAGTGCTTCTGTGGATCCTTTGGTTGAATCTGAAGAGACTTTGAGGCCATTTATTCGATTTTTTCCATATGATGTAAGTTGACCCTTTCCGAATCTTGTGTAATAAGTTTTTGTTCAAATAATTTCAGCCGTTGTAATATGACAGCACAATTTTGTCTTTTTTTTTAGTTTAGTGTTTTTTCTAGTTTACGATTTTTTTCTCCTTATATAATATCTCTTTCATGGTTAGTTGCTATGAGATTGGGAGGTTAAACTAGATTTGTCATTTGGAATCTGTTTTTACATGTTAACCGACATTTATGTAATCCCGATCTCTTTGTATCATTATTATTGCTATGCTTATTAAATTTGAAACTTAATAAAAAGATTGAAAAAGAAAAGGAAACTGGATGTTACCAAGTGGACCAATCACAGTTCTTGTCTGCATCGCTGCGATGCGTAGTTACACTCCTACGAATGTGCGCGTTAGGCTACGGCATACTGTACAGCCTAGGGTGCAGCGTCGGGTACGCGGCTACGTAGAGCCTACGGCGTAGCATCGACGGAGAAGAATAATTCAGGCTTCAATGTGTGGGAAGGGATTCACTGTGTGAGACAGTGAGAGGTGAACAACAGGGGAGGATTTGAAAGATCTGCTGTGGAACAGAATCACTGACAGGGTCCAGCTGGCCTGAGTTGACTCTCTGCTGTACACTAGGTGTGTTATAAAGTCACTAAGTACCGGAGATAGTGTTTAATATAGAACTGATTTATATGTCACAGATCTAGTCCCATTAAAGGTGAATATGCAGCAGAAGAAACTCCTCCCATGCCCAGTGACCGGGGTGCAGAACTGGGTGTGGTGAGCAGCACCAATAATTGCAGAGTTCAGCACCGACAGTCACTCTCGAAATTGCATTCAGCAACGGTGATGGACAAATATCCAGCATGCAGCTCATTGAAACAAAAATAATGTCACCCGGCAGAAGGCAAATACAACAATAGCAAGCCATTGCTGTAACTAACCTCGCACACAATTTCCCAATACGTCAGAGGAAATCGCCCGCTAAATTGAAAATTCCGGATATGACCTACCTTCCCTTTGCAATTGTGCCCACTAGGGAAAAGTTAATTCTGGAATGAACCAAATTTGATTGGGGAACTTTTGGTAAAGGGAGCATGTGGATACAGTGATAATAACATGACTGAATTCACCCTTCACTTTGTGAGGGAAAAGGTAAAACAAGATTAGTGGAGTGAGGGGAACTACGGAGGCACTGGAGAAGCGCTTACCAAAGTTGATTGGAAGGGGACATTAGCAGGGATGATGGCAGAATAGCAATGGCTGGAGTTGCTCCACTTGACAGCCGCAGGGTTGAAGAGAAACTGTCGTGGTTTTTCGAGCTTTACAAATGACCTCAGGAGACGCAGAAGATTCTTCAAGAAGGGTTAAACTTTAATTTGCAAATCAAAGCTGAGACAGTCATTGAACTAGTCGCTGCTTGTCTACCGATTCTCGGACACTCCAGCTTTTTAAGGCCATCTCCTGGTTTAGTTGCATTAGCATATCAATCGGTATATCACAAGTACATCCGCCAGTATTGTTTCTACCTATTGACTTATTCATGTTCCCGTCCACATCCCCCAGCCACCTCTCATCAACACACCATTGTCTCCTACTTTCTTAAGATTTCAAATAACAAGTTCAAACTACATAATCTACATCAAAGCTGCCTACATAGCTCTGGTTACATAGCTAACAAGTTCAAAGCAAAACACCTCCTAGCTCCCTGTCATTACCACACCATTGTCTACATTCAATTGGATATATGCATAGCACACAGCAAACCTCAAAGCTGGCTACCTCTCTTAGCTATCTCTCATTAGCATACATTAACACACCATTGTCTATTACATCCCTAGCAGTTCACATAGTTTTGGTTACACAGCAATATAATATGTCATACTCCAATATTTCATACTCCAATATATCCCCCCCTTTGAGACCCCGAGGCTCTCACACAGAGAAAGGAGACGAAGAGTCTGCGCACAAAAGCCCCAATAAACTCAAGCACTTATTCCCAAATTCCGGGTTAAACTAAAAATTTCTGCGCCAAGACCTCAAAGTATTCTCTCCCTGTTATCCTGGGCCGCTGAGCCAAAAACCTGTCCCTGTGTATCTGAGACAGGGAAAAAGACTCAGAAGCCCTTACAATCTACTCCCACACTGTCGTTTTGCTCCTGTTCATCCTGCAGGTATTGTAGGCTGTAACGATACACGTTCGGTGTTTCTTTCTCCACTAAGCTTGCTTTAGTAATTGCCGCGAGCATTGGAAATTGTTTGGTTGCAGCACGCACTGCAAGAGATTTGAGACAAGGAAGAAAACAGCACAGCACAAGCACACAGCTCAACAACACAATACTGACAGTGATTGCTATTTTAGTCATCCATGCTCCCCATCCTCCGAGTCTACTTTCTAACCAATCAAAGAACTGATGTCCGAACCCTGCATTCTGTTTGACCTCCGTCCGCAGATTCCTTAACTTATTCATTGCTCTGGTGAAAGACCCTTCTGGGCTAGTATTGTTCGGTATGAAAGTGCAGCATTGTTCTCCAAACATTACGCACACAAGGCATGGGAACTACATGCTAAGCGGGGCTTTCCCTTGAGCACAGGTAACAATTTTGTCTCTTCATCATTCCTGCCGTGTAAGCTGCCCATTGATACCACTGATTAGTACGTGTCTGTAACCATGGCGAGGAGGTAAGTGTTGTGCAACTTTTACTTCTTTTCTGCAGGTTACCAGTCCCATTCCATATCTGCCCCACTAATAGTACCCAAGTCTGCACTACTAGAGTATGTTGGTGTTTTGTCCCCGGGGGCACAACTGGTCGTTCCCAGCTCCTCCCCATATTCTGGAGAAGCCCTATTATCCACCACCGCATCCTGAGGGTCTTGAGGCCCATCCTCAGAATCAAAAATTTCCCTTACCAATTGATCAAACTCCTGTGGTGCAGTGTCAGCTTCTTGTTCCCCCTGTCTGTCTCCTGCTAATTGCTCTTCCGCATCACTTACCTCGGACACTTCACCTGATTGCCCTTGCAGGACTGCCCTCATGCAATGGTTCAGGTGGTACCAGGTGGAACGTCCTTCTACCTGAACTGCGGTGGGTGATGCCTTAGTCACCGTAAAGGGTCCCTCCCTTCTTGGCTCGTTCCACTTTCTTCGAAAAACTCGCAGGTAAACCTGGTCTCCTGGTTGAATTGGTCCTTCCCCTTGTACGGTCTCCGGCTCTGTCTGTTTTTTTCCTGGGCATAAATAGACCTATGTATCATAGTTAGCTGCTGCATGTATTGTCTCAATTCTACTTCCAGTTGTTCCAAGCTAGGTCCCTTATACGGTCCTCTCCACTGGGGCACTGGCATGGGCCTCCCAGTGAGCATCTCATGCGGTGTCAGGCATGTTATTCGATTAGTTTGCATGCGGTAACTCATCAATGCTAACGGTAAAGCATCGACCCAATTAAGTTTAGCATCTGCACAAATTTTGTTTAGTTTGGCTTTCACGGTTCCATTAATTCTCTCTACCATGCCCTGCGACTGAGGGTGGTATACACATCCAAACCTTTGCTTTATCCTCAGCGCCTGTAGTACCAGTTTGACCACTTTCTGGATAAAAGCTGAACCGTTGTCTGAACTAACTGCTGTAGGTATTCCAAACCTTGGGATCACTTCATTTGTCAGAAATTTTACCACTGTCTTTGCCCCTTGATCTCTTGAAGGTACCGCCTCCACCCATCTGCTAAATTGATCAATTACTACCAGCATGTATCTTTTCCCTCTCACTGTCTTTATCATGTCTACGTAATCGATCACTAAATGTTTAAATGGTCCTTCAGGTGCAGGAATGTGACCTATTGGGGTTGTAATTCCCTTCCGATCATTATTCTCTGCGCATACCTCGCACTGTGATAAGACAAAGTCCACTGAAGCTTATAAATAAGGTGACCAAAAACCATCCTTCTTTATTTTCCTTATCACTTCCCCCCTTGCACAATGGTCCATCCCATGCGCTTCTGAAATCAGAATCGTCAGTAGAGGGGTGGGCGCTACCAACAAACCGTCTTCCGTGCTCCACAAGCCTTCCGGGTTCTGCTTGGCCCCCCTTTTTCTCCACATTATCTGTTTTGCCAAAGTTGCCTTACCTTGTATTTCAATTAGGTCCTCTACGTCAGGTTCTGGAGTTAGGCTTACCTGGGGGGCAATGACAGCTAACGTACATCCAGACGCTTTTCTTGCTGCCTCGTCTGCAGCTTGATTTCCCTTTGTTATTACATCGTTTCCCTTTTTACGTGCCTGGCATTTTACTATAGCCAATGCTTTAGGTTTCATTATGGCTTTTATTAAGTCTAGAATTTGCTGACAATGTTGTATGGGATCTCCGCTACTTTTTTAAAAACCTCTCTGCTTCCACACTGCCCCGAACAAATGGCATACTCCGTGAGCATATGCTGAATCAGTATAGATGTTTACTTTCTCACCTTCCATCATTTCACACGCAGCTGTCAGGGCTTTGAGTTCTGCTAGTTGGGCGGAACACGGTTGGGGACAGGACTCCATCCTAATAATCTTATAGCTCGACTGATCCTGCTGCACCACTGAGAATCCTGCGTGATTTCCATCATAATTCCTATAACAAGAGCCAGCTACGAACAGAACCTTTTTATCTATCTCCTCTAGTGGCTCTGACCGTAAATCTGCTCTCAATTTGGCAAATGGAATCATCTTCCCTACACGATCATGGGGTTCTCCTTCATAGTCTAAAGGGACAAAATCGGCTATATTACTGGTAGTGCATCTCTGTATAGTTATGTCAGGAAATGTCAATAGCATCTGATACGCTGCTATCCTGGCTGGCGTCAGCACAAATTTCCCTTTTTCCAGCAATTCTGCTACTTTGTGGTGTGTGTACAGAGTTACAGGATAGCCCAGGGTTACCGATGATGCTTTTTCATATGCATAGTACAGCGCCGCCAATCCCTGATAACAGGGTGGGTACCCCTGAGCCACCTCATCTAGTCTCATACTGTAGTATGCTATCGGCTGCTTTGCTTTTCCTGTGCCTGTCTCTTGTGTTAGAACCGCTGTAACATAACCCTCCTGTCGATTGGATACATACAAATAAAAAAACCTTCTTGTAGTCAGGCAAAGCTAATGCTGGTGCTGACTGCAATTCCTGCTTAATAGTATTGAAAGCTATCTCCGCCTCTCCATTCCACTGTAAGCCGTTCTTCAAATTTGTATGTCCTGCTTCTTTCATTATCTTTCTTAAAGGTGCCACAATCTCAGCATATTCTCCTATCCAATACAGTGTCCTGCTTACACTGTTCCTCGCTGTGGGAGCAAATCAACAGGTCATCCACATACTGTAACAATGTACTTTCCAATGGCATGCCCTCTAGGTCTGCCTTCAATACCTGATTAAAAATGTGTGGTGAATGTTTAAATCCTTGCGGAATTCTGGTATAGGTATACTGAGCACCTCTGTAGGTAAATGCAAACAAATACTGACATTGCTCGGCCAGAGGAATGCTGAAGAAAGCCGAACACAAATCGATCACTGAAAAGTAACTTGCTTCTGGTGGAACATTAGTCAAAAGCGTGTGCGGGTTGGGGACTACCGCTGGCCAGTCCTCCACCACATCGTTTACCGCTCGCAAATCATGCACCAATCTCCACTTAGATTTATCTGCTTTTAAGACCGGCAACAACGGGGTATTGCATGGACTGTTTGTTCTTTTAAGTACTCCTATTTCAAGCAACCCCTGCACTGTCGACGCTATTCCCTCTTCTGCTTCTGGTCTTAGTGGGTATTGTGGTCTCCTGGGTGGAATTGCTCCCCTTTTTAGCCTTATTTCCACCGGACTCGCTGTTTTTATTTTCCCTACGTCCGTGTCATGCTGTGACCACAGAATAGACGGCAACTCATCTAACCTCTTATCTTTCTGCTGACCGCTTTCCTTTCCCAGCACGGGCATGTGTGATTGGGGAGTTATTTCGACCTCTCTCACTGTCCCTACCATATCTACACTTACCATTATTTTAATACAATTATTGTCTTCTGATATCCACACCTCTGGCGTGATTTTCCTCCACACTGTTATGGTTTCAGCACTCTTAACTAAACTTTAGACTGATATCCCTTATTTACCAACAACGTTACGTGGGGCGCCGCCTCCGGTATCCTGTATCATTTTTCTAAAAAGGTGTTCCACTTAACTTGTAAAGCTGCCCCTTGCTTTCCAATTATCACAGCCTCCCCTTCCAGGTTCTGCTGGGTACATGCCTCCAGGTGCCATCTCTCCTCTAAACTCCCTGTTCTGAGTCTCGTCAAAAATCACTGTACAATGTAGCTCAGATCTGGGCATTACAGCCCTGGGTAATATAGCCTGCACGCACTTTTTCCATTTTTCCCAGGTTTCCTGAATCTGGTCTGCGATGTCTCCTATCCAAAAGACATTAGCCTTCTTGTCTTCTCGCATTATCAACTGAGCCCCTGCTCTTTTCACACTCAGCCCATTTCTGGTGCATTCTAATTTTAATTCTAGTTTCAACAAGGCATCTCTGCCTAACAAATTAATCGGAGTTCCTTTAAATACTAGCACCGGCAAAACAATTTCTTTATTTCCCATTCTCAACCGCAATGGAGCCGTGCACTGTGTCAACTGTGTTTTCCCGGAGAACCCTACCGTCTTAATAAACTTTCCTGACATGGGAAGGTGAAGGGAATACTGTGGCTGTACACAAGTGTATGTGGCTCCAGTATCTATCATCATTGGTGTCAGTTGCCCTTCTAAAATAACCTGAACAATGGGTTCCTCATCTGCCTTCCCTTTGCCCATAGCTCCTCTGTCCCCCTCCTTGGGACTTCCAGTCCTGTCTGGGCTGTTTGAATTTAGTTTGTTCCTGATAGAACATTTGTGGGGATGCTCCCTCAAAGTTAATTATTGGCATGGGGTTTTCCAGCCCATGTCTTACAGTATGATCGGTCCCTCCATATAGCGGTGTTTTGTCCAGCTCGATGGCTGTACTCGAACCGGCGGTTGTTGGCAGCATCTTTTTGTTTTTCTCTTTTTCCTTCTTTTTGAGTTCTTCGAGCTGCATTTGTATTAACCTTCTTTGCACCTCTTCCTGCTGCTCAGCCAACCTTTGTTTGTCTTTCCGGTATTTCTCAACCGCATGGACTACGTGCTCTCTAAATTCTTGTGGGATCTTTGACGTTAGCCCAAACATCTCCTCCAGTTTGGATTTTACTTGTGGTGGCATTGCATCCAAAATGCAATGTCGGAACAGTGAGGTCATAAATAAGCTATTCTCCACCTCTTGCTCAGTCTCCAGTCTCCACCTTTTCAACTGGTTTTCTACGTAGGCTGCTGGGTTTTCAGTGTCTCCCAGTGGATCCCCTTTTAAGGCTTTGGGGTCCACTTTGGGCGGATAAAGCTTTCTGAGGGCCTGCCATACCCTCTGCCTCACTCTGTCAAACCCGTCTCCATCAGTTCTCGGATCGTTCGAGCTTACTATGCCAGCCATTTCCATTAGTTCGTTAAATTTGGAGGTTCCCATCAACCTTATCAACAGTGCCTTCAAATCTCCCATAGCCAATAATCGTCCCGCTGTTTCTTCTTCAAAGGCTCTAATCCATTTCCCTGCTCCTTCATGTAAATTGGGCAGAGTGTTTTTCAGCCCTTCTAGGTCCTGGGATCCCCAAGGGATATACTGCACTTGTCCTGATCCTTTAACTAACAGCGGCATCATTCTTCCTCCTCCTTCCCACCTGCCCTTCTCCCTGCATGTTTACTGTTCCCGTCAGCAGGGGGCACTGCTTAGGGGTTCCTTCCTCATTATGGGGAGGGGGTTTTTCTGTTTCTTTCGCATCCGGGTACGGAGCCGAAGCCAGCTTCTCACCGTACCCTTCTCTCTCTCTAACAGGCTGTTTCTCCAGCACCTTAGTGTTTTCCTCGTTTGTAATCAATATTCTACCTGTCCTCCTCAGCCTTTCCCCCTCCGTTCTGAAGAGTTTTAGCACTTCCATCTCTCGTTCTCTTTTTTGCCCTCTTTTCTTAGATTTATCTTTTGATTTGTAATTCTTAACTAGTCCCTCCATTTCTTCGCACAAACTTACATCAAATGTTCCTTCTATTGGCCACTTTGTGATCAGGTTTTTGGTTCTTTTTTCCCATTTTTCTAAAGTTTTTGTGATCTCATTTTGAAAAAATGGGAATTTTTTGCTCAGAATCTCTAATGCTGTTCCTTTACCTGTCATGTTGTTCTCTATGTTAATGTATTTCAGAGATTCACAGTTTGTTTACTGGATAATATTATTTACTCTAATTCTATTCTAACACCTCGCCCGAGCAGACCCTTATCTCTTAAGGCGGTAAACACAAGGACTTTCTATTCTAACACCTCGTCCGAGCAGACCCTTATCTCTTAAGGCGGTAACCACGAGGACTTTCTATTCTAACACCTCGCCCGAGCAGACCCTTATCTCTTAAGGCGGTAACCACGAGGACTTTCTATTCTAACACCTCGCCCGAGCAGACCCTTATCTCTTAAGGCGGTAACCACGAGGACTTTCTATTCTAACACCTCGCCCGAGCAGACCCTTATCTCTTAAGGCGGTAACCACGAGGACTTTCTATTCTAACACCTCGCCCGAGCAGACCCTTATCTCTTAAGGCGGTAACCACGAGGACTTTCTATTCTAATACCTCGCCCGAGCAGACCCTTATCTCTTAAGGCGGTAACCACGAGGACTTTCTATTCTAACACCTCGCCCGAGCAGACCCTTATCTCTTAAGGCGGTAAACACGAGGACTTTCTATTCTAACACCTCGCCCGAGCAGACCCTTATCTCTTAAGGCGGTAACCACGAGGACTTTCTATTCTAACACCTCGCCCGAGCAGACCCTTATCTCTTAAGGCGGTAACCACGAGGACTTTCTATTCTAACACCTCGCCCGAGCAGACCCTTATCTCTTAAGGCGGTAACCACGAGGACTTTCTATTCTAACACCTCGCCCGAGCAGACCCTTATCTCTTAAGGCGGTAACCACGAGGACTTTCTATTCTAACACCTCGCCCGAGCAGACCCTTATCTCTTAAGGCGGTAACCACGAGGACTTTCTATTCTAACACCTCGCCCGAGCAGACCCTTATCTCTTAAGGCGGTAACCACGAGGACTTTCTATTAACGTATTAACTTATTTGTACTTACCCTCACTGCAGTGTTCTTGAGCAATCCTCTGAGCCTCCTCCGTTAACCCCCAATTCTGCCAGATTCTTTGGACCGAAGAGACCCTTTGGCAGCGGTTCCACACTTCCGAGACTCCAAGACCTCCTCAAAGCCAACAGAATTCTTAGTCCAAATTGTCGCAAAAAGCGCTTTCCTTTTGTTTGGGTGCACCCTTAATTCTGTTAGCCTTGTGGGGGTCCCTAGAGGACCGGGAAGCGTTCCCAATCTGCCGTTTCCCTTCCGCGGGTCTCTATCCGATCCTGTTCGTGACGCCAATTATGTCGTGGTTTTTCGTGCTTTACAAATGACCAAGAGACGCAGAAGATTCTTCAAGAAGGGTTAAACTTTAATTTGCAAATCAAAGCTGAGACAGTCATTGAGCTAGTCGCTGATTGCCCACCGATTCTCGGACACAGCAGCTTTTATAGCAAATCTCCAGATGCATACTGAACGTATATTATGTCCCTTTTGTTCCTATCAATTGGCTTAATCATGTTTTAATCTACATTTCTTAGCAACCTTTCTTTAACACACCATTGTCATCTTAAGACTGCAGTCTCCTACGAAATTGGGTACATGCATAGCAAATAATAAACTCAGAACTGAGCAATGGTCTAATCTGCATTTCTTTAGCTCTTTAGCTACACCTCTACATTCCTAAGATTTCATTCTACTAAATTGAGTACATGCATGGCAAATAGGAGCAAGCTCAGAACTGACTTCATAGTTTTGGTAAATTTATACTTTTATACTCCAATAATAGCCATCTGTTTTTGTTACTCATTTACCTTTCTATAATCAGTGCAAAATCTAACACTACCATCGGGTTTGGGCACAATAATGCAGGGTGACTCCAATCTCATTTTGAAGGCCTAATAATACCATTCTCCAGCATATACTCAATTCCCTGGTCAGCCAATTTACACTTTTCTACGTTCATGCGATATGGGTGTTGTTTAATCAGTTTGGCTTGACCAATATCTACATCATGTACCGTGACCGTGGTTTGCTTGGGGACATCGGGAAATAAATCTTTAAACTTCAGAATTAATTCCTTCAGCTGTTGTTGTTGCTTTGGCTGCAGATGAGACAACTTGTTAGCAATGTTTTCTGGAACAACCGAGTTCATTAGCCTAATTGGGACCATGTTTGGCTTGTGAAAAGTCTCAGACAAGTCAATTGTTTCATTCTCAGGGTTGCCAGATTCATATGTTTTGACAACACACAGATGGTACCTGCTTGTCAAAAAAGGTTTTATCATATTTATGTGTACCACCTGTGTTAGTTCAAGTCAGTTGGGTGTTTTAATAACATAATTCACATCATTAATTTGGGAGACTATTTCATACGGTCTATTGAATTTCGCCTGAAGTAGATTCGTCAGCATAAGGCAAGCACCTTATCTCACACCTGGTATTTTCTTTCGCGAGCCCTGTTATCAAACCAACACTTCATTTTGTTTTGAGAAATCTTTAAGTTTTTTCTCGCTAGACTACAGGCTAGGTGTAGTTTATTTTTGAACTTCAAAACATAGTCTAACGAGTTAACATGTACATCCCCATCAATCCACCGTTCCTTTTAACAAGGTCAAAGGTCACTCTGCGACCAAATACAAGTTCAAATGGAGTAAAGCCCAGTGATCCTGTACTGACTATCTTTCTGTGGACAAAAGCAAATGTATTCCTTCATCCCAGTCTATTCCATTTTCAACACAATATGTCTTAATCATTGTTTTGAGGGTAGAATGAAATCTTTCTAAAGCCCCTTGTGATTCTGTATGGTACGCAGATGATGCAATTTGTTTTGCTCCCAGTTCAGAAATTACCTGCTGGAATAATCCATATATAAAATTACATCCTTGATCAGACTGGATTTCTTTAGGCAAATCGAATAAAGTGAAAATCTTGGTAAGAGCCTTCGCCACAGTTTTAGCTTTAATATTTCTGAGAGGTATTGCCTCTGGGAATCTGGATGCAGTACACATAATAGTTAGCAGATACTGATGGCCAGCTTTAGACTTTGGCAATGGGCCAACACAATCCACTATAACTTTGGAAAAGGGTTCACCGAATGCAGGTACAGGCCACTGGGGTGAGCTCATTCGGTTTACCCACAACTTGACAAGTGCCTTTTGGAAACTCTTATTCAGGGTAAACATAACTTTATGAGTTAAAGCAAACTGATCTGCTAATCTAGCAGATTCCTGCATAGTGGCAGCATCATTTCCATCTAAATACGTCTTTATGTCATCAGGGACGCACCTTCTGAATTCTTCAATTAAAACCAACTCTTTCAAGCGGTTAAAATCAGCATTTACATGTTCAGATGTGCACCAGTGGTCAAAACACACAAATTTCTCATAAGCAAATTCCGTATGTCTGGTTCACAGATTTCTTCAAATTTCTAAACTTTTGCCTGTCTGCTTCTGGGACCAACTCGTAAGCTTTGAGCACAGCCTGTTTCACTATGTCATAATGTGTGGTGCGTGGCCATGTTGTTAAGGTGTTGAACTAGCGATCTGAATTTCATGAGTTCGAGCCTCAGCCGAGGCAGCGTGTGTGTCCTTGAGCAAAGCACTGAACCACACACTGCTCCTGCACGTTTATAGCCCAGTGACGATGATTGGGGCAGCATAAATAAATAAATAATAAGCTGCTTCAGCAACTGTTAAAGCAGAATAGGCTTGCTAAGCCTCCCTCTTAATTACAGTTTATAAGAGAATTTTCTTTCTGCTTTTCTGCCTCTCCAGCCTGAAACTGCCTCTGCCTTTCCGAAGCCTCCATCTTTAATTTTTCTAACTTGTACTGGAGCTCAAGCTCACTAGGTTTACTTTCAGGAAACACCTCCAACTCCTCCACTTTAAATACACCCTCAGATATATAATGTTCAGCTATTATCCTCTGCATCTGTGCCCTCCTCATTGTCAATTTCACCTTAGCAAGTATTGACGTTTTAGCAATACTCAACAACTCAATCCTTCTGGTGTCCTCTAATGCCTGAGAGGTTCACACTTCCAGATATCTATCAACATCTATTGCTGCTGATTTTCCACACACAAATAAATCAAAAGGGATTTCCCCAATGAAATCGATATTAAATCAATCCTTAAATTTGTTCATATCCCAGAAGCAGGCCCCATTTTGTTACAAACCGTAACGCTTTAGAAACGAACCAGCAGCAACAGACTACTCCCAATGGCCACACATTTTAATTCCACGTCCCATTCCCATTCTGATATGTCTATCCATGGCCTCCTCTACTGTCAAAATTAATCCAAACTCAGGTTGGAGGAACAACACCTTATATACCGGCTGGGTAGCCTCCAACCTGATGGGATGAATATTGACTTCGCTAACTTCCGTTAATGCCCCTCTTCCACTTCTTACCCCATCACTGACATATTTAATTGTTTGCCTGTTTTCCATGTCTCTCTGGTGCTTCCCCCCCCCACCTTTCTTTCTCCCGAGGCCTCCTGTCCAATGATCCTTTCCTATCTCCAGCTCTGTATCACTTTTGCCAATCACATTCCCAGCTCTTAGCTTCATCCCACCCCCTCCGGTCTTCTCCTATTATTTCGCATTTCACCCTCCCCCCACTACTTTCAAATCTCTTAGTATCTTTCCGTTCAGTTAGTCCTGACGAAGGGTCTCAGCCTGAAATGTCGACAGTTCTTCTCCTTATAGATGCTGCCTGGCCTGCTGAGTTTCACCAGCATTTTGTGTGTGTTGTTTGAATTTCCAGCATCTGCAGATTTCCTCGTGAGTGTTATGTGTATAAATATAACTCTCAAACTATTGAGCTCAGGGGTAACAAGGCTTGGAGTCTTGAGATGGTAAAGTATGAAAGTTCAGTTCAACCACAGAATAGGTGATGAGAGAGATATTTGTAATCCAGGGTAAATGTTGAGAGAAGGCAATTATGTCATATTCCACAGGTTCCATGGTGGTAAAATGAGACCAACAGTCGCTGTAGATTTTATCTGTCATCCTTCCAAATCCACATAGTAATTATCACCCGAAGTGACTTGTCATAAGGGGTATCGTCTTCAAATGAATTACCACACCACAGCCAGGCAAGGGTTGACACATGTGGTCTCCGCAGGATACCCCAAATCAGATCCACTCCTATGGATCAAATGAGGTGACAACCACACATTCGATGTACGGTGAATCGATAATTAGCCCACCCTTGTGGGCAAAGGAAAGTTCCAAACAGTGACCCTTGGCCACTAGTTCCCCGGTTTCGATTCTTCCATTTTTCCTCCTTCGTCTCCGTCTGACTCTGAGTCTGTGGATTTGCCTTCTTAATCTCTCTCTCTTAAAATGACAGTCTACAGCAAACAAAACCTAGGGATTCATAACAATGGCCACTCCCCATTGTGAGCTGACAGGTGTGCCAGTAGGTGGGATGACTGAGTGAATCCTTTCCCACATTCTCAGCAGGTGAACGGCTTCTCCCCAGTGTGAACTCGCTGATGTTTCTGTAGGTGGGATGACTGAGTGAATCCCTTCCCACATTCTGAGCAGGTGAATGGCCTCTCCCCAGTGTGAACTCGCTGGTGTCTCTGTTGGTTAGCTAACCGAGTGAATCCCTTCCCACAGACTGAGCAGGTGAACGGCTTCTCCCCAGTGTGAACTCGCTGATGTACCAGTAGGGTAGATGACTGAGTGAATCCCTTCCCACAGACTGAGCAGGTGAATGGCCTCTCCTCAGTGTGAACTCGCTGATGACTCTGTAGCTTAGCTAACTCAGTGAATCCCTTCCCACAGACTGAGCAGGTGAACGGCTTCTCCCCAGTGTGAACTCGCTGATGTACCAGTAGGGTAGATGACTGAGTGAATCCCTTCCCACAGACTGAGCAGGTGAATGGCCTCTCCCCAGTGTGAACTCGCTGATGACTCTGTAGCTTAGCTAACTCAGTGAATCCCTTCCCACAGACTGAGCAGTTGAACGGCCTCTCCCCAGTGTGAACTCGCTGGTGACTCTGTAGGTGGGATGACTGAGTGAATCCCTTCCCACAGACTGAGCAGGTGAACGGCCTCTCCCCAGTGTGAACTCGCTGATGACTCTGTTGGTTAGCTAACCGAGTGAATCCCTTCCCACAGACTGAGCAGGTGAACGGCTTCTCCCCAGTGTGACCTTGCTGGTGATTCCGTAGGGTGGATATATGAGTGAAGCTCTTCCCACAGACTGAGCAGATGAATGGCTTCTCCCCAGTGTGAACTCGCTGGTGATTCCGTAGGGTGGATAAATGAGTGAAGCTCTTCCCACAGACTGAGCAGGTGAATGGCCTCTCCCCAGTGTGAACTCGCAGGTGATTCTGTAGGTGGGGTATGTGAGTGAATCCCTTCCCACAGACTGGGCAGGTGAACGGCTTCTCCCCAGTGTGAACTCGCTGGTGACTCTGTAAATGAGATGACCGAGTGAATCCCTTCCCACATTCTGAGCAGGTGAATGGCCTCTCCCCAGTGTGAACTCGGTGATGACTCCGTAAACCGGATGACCAAGTGAATCTCTTCCCACATTCTGAGCAGGTGAACGGCTTCTCCCCAGTGTGAACTTGCTGGTGTCTCTGTTGGTGAGCTAACTGAGTGAATCCTTTCCCACATTCTGAGCAGGTGAACGGTTTCTCCCCAGTGTGAACTTGCTGGTGAGTCATTAGGTCAGATGACAGAGTGAATCCTTTCCCAGAAATTCAGCAGATGACCAGCCTCTGCCCGGTGTGGTGTGAACTAATTGGTGTGTCAACAGGTGGGATGACCAACTGAACCCCTTCTCACACACAGAACAGGTGAATGGCCTTGCCCAGTGTGAACTTGCTGACGTACCTTCAATTGTGATAATCGAGAGAATCCATTCCCACTGTCTGAGCAGGTGAAAGGCCTTTCTCCTGTGTAAATTACAGGTGTGCCAGTTGGTCAAATGACCAAGTGAATCCCTCCCCACAGTCTGAGCAGGAAGGGTGGTCAATTGGCTCCCTTGCTCCACTTCTTAAATATCTAGACAGAGACAACAAAACTGCTGTGCCATGTTTGAGCTTCCTGGAGATGAATTCCTTCTCATTTTTAACCTGTAAAAAGATTTACAAAATCCATCAATGGGTGTAGGACAACATTTCAGATGAGATTACTTGAGTTACCAAGGTTTGATCTGGTATCACACTGTTACAGTGAGGTTCAACGGAAGTTGGACAGAGAAATCATCTCCTGACTGGGCAGAGTGCTGGTATCTGGAATGACCATCAATTCCCTGATGCTCTTCCTGTCTCTATAAGAATGGGGCATTTCTGCCGTCTCCAATCAGTGCCTTGGCTCAGTTTGACTCTCTCCATTGGTATTATTCCTTGTTCCCACTGAGCTGCATGGGTTCCTCGCCCCACAGTAACTGAAACACTCTCACACAAATAGTTTTTCTAGACGTGCAGCTGGGATCTTCTTTTATGTATTATTAACTTAAAGTGCCACAGTTTTAACGCCATATAAAAAATTCTGAAATGACTGGTTGGTTCGCACAGCTGTCAAAAGGGGTTAGAGTGAATTTTTGTATTATTTCAGGTTCTTGTCACAATCATAGAACATTTCAACACAGAAACAGGCCCTTTGGGCCATCTAGTTTGTGCTGAACTATTTAAACAGCCCACTCCCACACCTCCAGGTACCAACACAAACCTCTTAAATGTTGAAATCGAGCACGCATGCACCACTTGTGCTGGCTGCTCATTCCACAGCCGGATAACCGTCTGAGTGAAGAAGTGTCCCCTCATGTTCCCCTTAACATTTCACCTTTCACCCTTAACCCATGGCCTCTGGTTGTCGTCCCCCCCCCCCCAATCTTCATGGAAAAAGCCAGCTTGCATTAACACTATCTGTGCTTCTCTATCACAATCAAATCTCCACTCAATCTTCTGCATTCCAAGGAATAAAGTTCTGATTTGTTGAATCTTTCCTTATAACCCAAGTCCTCCAGACATGGCAACATCCTTGTGAATTTTCTCTGAAATCTCTGAACTTCTTTTACATCTTTCCTGTAGGTAGGTGACCAAAACTGCACACAATACTCCAAATTAGGCCTCACCAATGTCTTCTAGGAGTCAACATAACATCCATCTATTGTTATCAGTACTTTGGTTCATGAAGGGCAATGGGCTGAAATCATTCTTCCCATCCCTATCTACCTGTGATACCACTTTCAGTGAATTAAGGACTTGTATTCCCAGGTCCCTTTCTTCTACAACACTCCTCCATGCCCGACCAGTCACTGTGAAAGACCTCCCTTGGTAGGTCATACCAAAGTGCAACAACTCACATTGGTCTGCATTAAATTCCATTTTCCATTTCTAAAACCATTTTCCCACCTGGTCCAGATCACACTGCAAGCCATGATAGTCCTCTTGCAGTCCGCTAAACCTCCAGTCTTGTTTTCATCCACAAATTTGCTGATACAGTTAACTACACTATCATCCAGATTACTGATATAGATGACAAACAACAACAGATCCAGCACTGATCCCTGTGGCAACCACTAGTCACAGGTTTCCAGTCAGAGAGGCAACCATCTGCTACCACACTCTGGCTTCTCCCAAAGACAGTGTCTCATCCGATTTACTGTCTCATCTTGAATGCTGAGTGACTGAACCTTCTTGACCAAGCTCCCATATGAGACTTTGTCAAATGCCTTGCTAAAGTCCATGTAGACAACATCCACTGCCTTGCCTTCATCCACTTTCCTGATAACTTCCTCGAGAGACTCTATAAGATTGGCGAGAGCCATGCTGTCTATCCTTTATCAGTCCACACCTATCCAAATACTTACAGTATATACTTGGTTCCTGCACACACAGTCCAATAACTTTCCCAGTTCTGATGTCAAGCTCACCAACATATAATTTCCTAGTTTATTTTTACAGCCTTTCTAGAACAGCAGAATAATCTGTCCTCCAATCCTCCAGTACCTCACCTGTCACTAAGGATGATTTAAATATCTGTGCTTAGGCCCCAATAATTTCTGCACTTGTCTTCCGCAGGGTCCTAGTGAACAACTTGTCAGGCCCTGGGGATTGATCCACACTAATTTGCCTCAAGACAGCAAACCCCTCCACCTCTGTAATCTGTACAGGGTCCATGAAGTTGATGTGGCTTTGCCTCACTTCTATAGACTCTGTGTTCATCTCTTGAGTAAATACGGATGCAAAAAAAATCTCCCTAAGTCTATGTTATCCCTTCATATGGATTACCATTCTGATCTTCCAGAGAATTATTTTTTTTCCCTTGCAATCTTTTTGCTCTTAACAAGTCTGCAGAATCCCTGAGGATTCTCCATCACCTTGTATGCTGGGGCAACCTCATGCCTTTATTTCTTTCATAAGTGTTCACTTGAATTTCCTGTATTTCATAAGTACCCCATTTGTTCCTATCTGCCTGTACCTGGTATGCACCTCCTTTTTATTGATCTGGGAGAGGAAAGCCAAAGGGGTGATAGATCTGCATGGTGGGAGGTGGGGGTAAAGAGGGTTAAACTAAAGTTGCAGGGGGAATGGGAGCCTGAATGGTAGTGGAGAGGTTGTGGAGACAGATGTTGTTCAGGCCTCAGACAAAGTCAGGAATGAAAAAGTTGAGCATGGTGCAGTGAATATGCTGAGCCCTGTATATTTCAATACAAGGAGC
This sequence comes from Hemitrygon akajei, assembly GCF_048418815.1. Lineage (NCBI taxonomy): Eukaryota > Metazoa > Chordata > Chondrichthyes > Myliobatiformes > Dasyatidae > Hemitrygon > Hemitrygon akajei. The sequence goes on along the minus strand of NW_027332006.1, from coordinate 1,020,303 downwards.
AGCGTTGGAAAGGTGGATGTGTTCAGGGCATGGATCAACACCTGGAATTAAGATACTAGGATCTGGCAACTGTGGATTGGGACAGGCTGCTTTATGTCAAAGGTGTGCTTGGTAAATGGGAGGCCTTCAAAGCGAAATTTTGAAAGTAGTAAGCGGGTATGTCAGAATAAAAGGTAAAGATAGAAACTGTAGGGAAACTTGGATTGCAAGAGATATTGAGACCCTGGTAAAGCACAAAATGGAATTGCATAACAGGGATAGGCAGTCAGTTTCTTATGGAGTATAAGAAATGCAAGAGAACACATAAGAAATAAATCAGGATGGCTAAAAGAAGGCATGAGGTCGCTGTCACAGAAAAGGTGAAGGATAATCCTCAGGGATTCTAGTGATAGATTAAGAGCAAAAGGATTGCAAGGCACAAAGTTGGTCCTCTGGAAGACCGGAATGGCAATCCACGTGTGGAAACAAAGCAGATGGGGGAGATCTTAAATATTTTTCCATCTCTATTTACTCAGGAGATGGACAAAGGGTCTATGGGAGTGTGGAAAAGCGGCATTAACCATTTCAACCCTGGGGGAAAAAACACTCCTCTGGCCACTCACACGCTCAATACCCCTCATCATTTTATACACCAAAAAATGTCTCTAAATATAAACAAGGAAATTATACATTGCACAGTCTACTTTCCACGATTCAGTACATTTACATGGACAGGTGTGTAAAAAGGGCCCAAAGAATATCAGGGACAAACAGGCCCAATTCACCACAACCACAAACTGTTCCTGCTGCTACCATCCAGGAAACGGTACCACAGCAAAAGGACCAAAAGGCTCCAGGACATCATCTTCCACCAGGTCATCAGACTGATTAATTCATGCTGATATAATTGCATTTCGATGTTATATTGACTGTCCTATGTGCAAACTATCTATTATAAGTTACTATAAATTACACATTGCACATTTAGATGATGTAAGGTGAATATTTCTACTCCTCATGTTTATGAAGTATGTATCTAATAAAGTCAATTCAATTCACCATCTCCACTATCTGTTCTGGCATTCTGGCTCCCATTCCCCCTACAACTTATTTTAACCACATCACACCCTCCCCTGCTCACTACCACTATCAAGCCTTACCACTAGGATATTCCTCCCCTCTTGTTCTGTTCCTTTAACTAATGAATCTGACTTTCCTCTGCCAGGTAACACCCCCCAACAGCTTCTAAAGTGGTCCACCTGTTGTTGTGGGGGATGGCCACTAGAGTACTCTGCGATGGATATTTAACCTCATTCCCCTTCCTGACTCTCACCCAGTTTCCTGTGTCCGGCACCTTGGGTGTAACTCACCTCTCTTCATGTTATATCTATCACCCCCTCCAACTGCTGGATGATCTGGAATTCACCCATTTCAAGTTGCAGCTCATTGAAGTGCAGGGTTACAAGCTGCACATCTTGTAGGTGAGGGCATCAGGGACACTGGAGGTCTCCCCTCCTTCCCTCCAATACCCCTCTAATTTGTAATAATCTCCCCTCTAATTTGTAATAACCAGTGTGCAGATAAATCTTGTACTGTGCATTTTTTACCCAGTGACAATATGTGCACAGTGACACACTAGCAAATCACGTTCTGATCTCCTCTGGGTTCGATCCAGTTTATCTGCACTCTCACACAACCTACGTAGCAGGCCTGTAATGGGTAATGAAGGATTTTCTCCAAAACTTTTGCACGTTGTCCACAGGTGGTTTCATTGCTAAATTACGCTTTAAAAAGTCAGATTTCCAAATATCACTCCACTTCTTCCCACTTGCAAACTCTCCAGCAACTTTTGCATCACCACAATGCACGCAGGCATCACCAGTTTCTGTATTCTACATAAATATTCCCCCTGAACCCTCCCCCAATGACTGACGGTGGTGAACTCATTGAATGAAATCCCAATGAGTATGAAGGGAAGGGCAGTTCTCTGTCTCACTGGAGTCTGGCACATTTGTGATGTGAAAGCTACTTGTTTCCCAGGGCAAAGGTGTTTGATATCATTATATACCCAGAGAGAATGGGACAAAACATGTTCTCACCGGTAGAAAAGTCCAGAGCAAGAGGAGGTAGAGGAAGCAACACACACAAAATACTGGAGGAGCTCAGCAGGCCAGGCAGCATCTACGGAAAAGAGTACTAATGCCAATTTTCTCAACTGCTGATGTAAAAGATTTTGTTCCCTTTCTCCGAGTTCCTAATCCTTGCATTTAGATAGCTGGAGCTCAGCTCTGTCTGAGAGATCCATCGGTTCCCATTCCCTCATCAACCGGAAGCTCCCCGGGTCCTGAATACGGATCGTGGGGCTGAGAGAGAGGGAAGAGGGCAGGACTGTCCTGGGTTTGCTGGTCACGGTGACCGGATTTCACAGGAATTATCCCGAAGTCGGTGTTTAAGATAAAAACACGGAGAAACGCTCTTACCTGCAACCGACATTTTCAAGGCCTTCTGTGTACTGCGCGCATGCGTGAAACTCAGGGACGTCCTCAGTCTGACGCCTGCGCATTTCATCGGCACTTCAGCACCGGCGAGATTCTTAACGCATGGCCTTATGGGTAATCACGGTGCCATTAAACATTTCTGCAAGCACCGGTTCAATGTCCATACCTCATTTTTTTTATCTTTTGGGTATAGAAAAAATCTGCAGCTGTTTTAACGCAGAAAGCGGCTCCCATAAGCAATATACTCAATATCAACGTGTATCCAATGCCAAAGTAAAATGCAGATATAAAACACAGGAGATTCTGCAGTTGCTGGAAATACAGAGACGCACACACACAAAACGCTGGAGGAACTCTGCAATTCAGAGAGCAACTAAGCAGCGGAGTACACAGTCTAGGCATGTGGAAGGGGCTCTGCCTAAACGTTTTCTATTTATTCCTCTCCAAAATTTCTGCCTGATCTGTTGATTTCCACCTGTGTTTTGCAGAAATTAACCACCTTTTTTTTCGATCAACCAGTTTCCAAATGCTTCTAATCTTTCACTTTTAACCACATCGTGCTGGTCTTATTCGTCCTCCTCCTCTAGACCCCATCTCTCTCTGGAGCCCCTGACTCAGGCTGGCAACACTTCGGTTTTTGACTCTGCACCATCGAAGATTCACTCGCTAGTCTGCTGTCAGACTTTAGAGGTGCATTGTGTTGCGAGACCGCAGGTTCGTTTACTGTGAGTGTCGCTTTAAGTGCCTGAGTGAGGCGGGGCTGTGACATCAGACACACGGAGAGAGAGAACGTCACAACCACAGTGAGCTCATCGTCTTATTCAGCCCGGAGAAAATCATGCAGGAAATTCATGCAGGTGTATAAGATGATGAGAGGCATTGGTCATGTGGATAGCCAGAGGTTTTTTTCCCCAGGGCTGAAACAGCTAACACGAGGGGGAATAGGTTTAAGCTGCTTGGAAGTAGGCACAGAGGAGATGTCAGAGCTAACTTTTTTAAGCAAAGAGTGGTGTGTGTGTGGAATGCACCGCCAGTGACGGTGGTAGAGGCGGATACAATAGGGTCTTTTAAGTGACTCTCAGATAGGTACATGGAGCTTAGGAAAATAGGTGGCTATGTGGTAGAGTAATTCTAAGCAGCTTCTAGAGTAAGATACATGGTCGGCACGGCAATGTGGGACAAAGCATCTGTAATGTGTTGTGCATTTATATGTTTCCATGAAATTCATGGGAAATCTCCTATCCCATGGAGTGGTGACTATTTGCAACCTGTCATCTCAGGGAGAGTGAGAGGGGAATGGCAGGGGTAGATTTTCATATTACTGATATGGAACAGAAACATGGGCAGGAACCAGATGGGCTGAGTGGCCTTTCTAGTGTACATTGTGAGTGTGGTAGAGACAGTTAGTACCTGAGACACGGGACTTGATACAGAACTGATTTATCTTTCACAGATCCACAATATTAAACTCCAGTCTAGTTTAAGGCTAACATCAGCAGAACGGACTCCTCCAATGCTCAGATGAGCAGCCGCAAGAACTGCAGAATCTGACAGCAACAGTCCCTCATGAACCTGCAGCTGCCTTCAGTCACCGTGATGGTTAAACTTTTAACACAGAGATGATTTGAACTTCCTCCCTGATGTTGGAGCACTCAGACCGAAGATGTAGGGGAGAAGGAAAAAAGAGATAATAAAGTTGTTTGCACCATTAGGGATAAACAGAGAGAAAGGGGTGGAAAGTTTCTTGAATGCATCTATTTTAATGCTAGGAGCAAGGTAAGAAAGGTAGATGAGCTTAGAGTATGGACTGATAATTGGAAATATGATGTTGTATCTATTAGTGAAACATGGTTGCAGGAGGGGTGTGATTGGCAACTAAATATTCCTGGATTTTGTTGCTTCTGGTGTGATAGAATCAGAAGGGCAAGAGGGGGAGGTATTGCAATGCTTGTCCGAGAAAATATTACAGCGGTGCTTTGAAAGGATAGATTACAGGGCTCATTTCGGGAGCCTATTTGGGTGGAATTGAGGAATGGGAAAGGTATAGTAACACCTACAGGGGTGTATTATAAACCACCTAATTGGGAGCGAGAATTGGAGGAGGAAATTTGTAAGGAGATAGCCAATATTTGCAGTAAGCACAATGTTGTGATTGTGGGAGATTTTAATTTTCCACACATAGAAACATAGAAAATAGGTGCAGGAGTAGGCCATTAGGCCCTTCAAGCCTGCACCGCCATTCAGTATGATCATGCCTGATCATCCAACTCAGAACCCTGTACCTGCTTTCTCTCCATACCTCTGATCCCTTTAGCCACAAGGGCCATATCTAACTCCCTCTTAAATATAGCCAATGAACTGGCCTCAACTGTTTCCTGTAGCAGAGAATTCCACAGATTCACCACTCTGTGTGTGAAGAAGTTTTTCCTCATCTTGGTCCTAAAAGGCTTCCCCTTTATCCTTAAACTGTGACCCCCTCGTTCTGGACTTCCCCAACATCGGAAACAATCTTCCTGCATCTAGCCTGTCCAATCCCTTTAGAATTTTATACATTTCAATAACATCCCCCCTCAATCTTCTAAATTCCAGTGAGTGTAAACCTAGTCAAACCAGTCTTTCTTCATATGAAAGTCCTGCCATCCCAGGAATCAATCTGTTGAACCTTCTTTGTACTCCCTCTATGGCAAGAATGTCTTTCCTCAGATTAGGGGACCAAAACTGCATACAGTACTCCGGCTGTGGTCTCACCAGGGCCTTGTACAACAGCAGTAGAACCTCCCTGCTCCTGTACTCAAATCCTCTTGCTACGAATGCCAACATACCATTTGCCTTTTTCGCTGCCTGCTGTACCTGCATGCCCACTTTCAACGACTGGTGTACAATGACTCCCAGGTCTCATTGCGCCTCCCCTTTTCCTAATCGGCCATTCAGATAATAATCTGTTTTCCTGTTCTTGCAACCAAAGTGAATAACCTCACATTTATCCACATTAAATTGCATCTGCCATGAACTTACCTACTCACCTAAACTATCCAAGTCACCCTGCATCCTCTTAGCATCCTCAAAGCTAACACTGCCGCCCAGCTTCGTGTCATCCACAAACTTGGAGATGCTGCATTTAATTCCCTCGTCTAAATCATTAATATATATTGTAAACAACTGGGGCCCCAGCACTGAGCCTTGCAGTACCCCACTAGTGACTGCCTGCCAATCTGAAAAGGTCCCATTTACTCCCAGTCTTTGCTTCCTGTTTACCAACCAATTCTCTATCCACATCAATAACATACCCCCAATACTGTGTGCTTTAAGTTTCCACACTAATCTCCTGTGTGGGACCTTGTCAAAAGACTTTTGAAAATCCAAATAGACCACATCCACTTGTTCTCCCCTATCCATTCTACTAGTTACATCCTCAAAAAATTCTGTAAGATTTGCCAGACATGATTTTCCTTTCAAAAATCCATGCTGACGTTGTCCGATTATTTCACCTCTTTCCAAATGTGCTACTATCACATTTTCACAACCAACTCTAGCATTTTCCCCAACACCGATGTCAGGCTAACCGGTCTATAATTTCCCGGTTTCTCTCTCCCTCATTTTTTAAAAAAGTGAGGTCACATTAGCCACCCTCCAATCCTCAGGATCTAATCCAGAATCTAAGGAGTTTTGAAAAATTATCACTAATACATCCACTATTTCTTGGGCTAATTTCTTAAGCACTCTGGGATGCAGACCATCTTGCCCTGGGGATTTATCTGCCTTTAATCCCTTCAATTTACCCAACACCACTTCCATACTAGCATGCATTTCCCTCAGTTCCTCCATCTCACTCACCCTCATTCCCTTACTATTTCCAGAAGATTATTTATGTCCTCCTCAGTGAAGACAGAACTGAAGTAGTTATTGAATTGGTCTGCCATGTCCTTGTTCCCTATGACCAATTCACCTGTTTCTAACTGTAAGGGACCTACATTTGTCTTAACCAATCTTTTTCTTTTCGTTATCTATAAATCTTTTACAGTCAGTTTTTATGTTCCCTGCCAGCTTTCTCTCATAACCTTTTTTCCCTTTCCTAATTAATCCCATTGTCCTCCTCTGCTGGACTCTGAATTTCTCCCAGTCCTCAGGTGTGCCATTTTTTCTGGCTAATTTGTATGTTTCTTCTTTGGACTTGATACTATCCCTAGTTTCCCCTGTCAGCCATGGGTGCACTACCTTCCCTGGTTTATTCTTTTGCCAAACTGGGATGAACACTTGTTGTAGTTCATCCATGCAATCTTTAAATGCTTGCCAGTGCATATGAATGTTGAGGAACCAACTAGAGAGCAGGCCATTCCACATTGGGTATTGAGCAAAGAGGAAGGGTTAGTTAGCAATCTTGTCATGCGAGGCCCCTTGGGCAAGAGTGACCATAATATGGTGGAATTCTTCATTAAGATGGAGAGTGACATAGTTAATTCAGAAACAAAGGTTCTGAACTTAAAGAAGGGTAACTTTAAAAGTATGAGACGTGAATTAGTTAAGATAGACTGGCAAATGATACTTAAAGGGTTTACGGTGGATATGCAATGGCAAGCATTTAAAGATCGCATAGATGAACTACAACAATTGTTCATCCCAGTTTGGCAAAAGAATAAACCAGGGAAGGTAGTGCACCCGTGGCTGACAAGGGAAATTAGGGATAGTATCAAGTCCAAAGAAGAAACATATAAATTAGCAAAAAAAAGCGGCACACCTGAGGACTGGGAGAAATTCAGAGACCAGCAGAGGAGGACAATGGGCTGAATTAGGAAAGGGAAAAATGATTATGAGAGAAAGCTGGCAGGGAACATAAAAACTGACTGTAAGAGCTTCTACAGACATGTGAAAAGAAAAAGATTGGTCAAGACAAATGTAAGGACCTTTACAGCCAGAAACAGGTGAATTGATCATAGGGAACAAAGACATGGCAGACCAATTGAATAACTACTTTGGTTCTGTCTTCACGAAGGAGGACATAAATAACCCTCTGGAAATAGTAAGGGACCGAGGGTCTAGTGAGATGGAGGAACAGAGGGTAATACATGTTAGTAGGGAGTGGTGTTAGGTAAATTGAAGGGATTAAAGGCAGATAAATCCCCAGGGCCAGATGGTCTGCATCCCAGAGTAGCCCAAGAAATAGTGGATGCATTAGTGATAATTTTTCAAAACTCCTTAGATTCTGGATTAGTTCCTGAGAATTGGAGGGTGGCTAATGTAACCCCACTTTTTAAAAAAGGAGGGAGAGAAAAACCGGGGAATTATAGACCGGTTAGTCTGACATCGGTGGTGGGGAAAATGCTAGAGTCGGTTATCAAAGATGTGATAACAGCACATTTGGAAAGAGGTGAAATCATCGGACAAAGTCAGCATGGATTTGTGAAAGGAAAATCATGTCTGATGAATCTTATAGAATTTTTTGAAGATGTAACCAGTAGAGTGGATAGGGGAGAGCCAGTAGATGTGGTATATTTAGATTTTCAAAAGGCTTTTGACAAGGTCCCACACAGGAGATTAGTGTAGAAACTTAAAGCACACAGTATTGGGGGTATGGTATTGATGTGGATAGAGAACTGGTTGGCAGACAGGAAGCAAAGAGTGGGAGTAAACGGGACCTTTTCAGAATGGCAGGCAGTGACTAGTGGGGTACCGCAAGACTCAGTGCTGGGACCCCAGTTGTTTACAATATATATTAATGATTTAGATGAGGGAATTAAATGCAGCATCTCCAAGTTTGCGGATGACACAAAGCTGGGCGGCGGTGTTAGCTGTGAGGAGGATGCTAAGAGGATGCAGGGTGACTTGGATAGGTTAGGTGAGTGGGCAAATTCATGGCAGATGCAATTTAATGTGGATAAATATAAGGTTATCCATTTTGGTTGCAAGAACAGGAAAACAGATTATTATCTGAACGGTGGCCGATTAGGAAAAGGGGAGGTGCAACGAGACCTGGGTGTCATTGTACACCAGTCATTGAAGGGAGGCATGCAGGTACAGCAGGCGGTGAAAAAGGCGAAAGGTATGCCAGCATTCATAGCAAAAGGATTTGAGTACAGGAGCAGGGAGTTTCTACTGCAGTTGTACAAGGCCTTGGTGAGACCGCACCTAGAGTATTGTGTGCAGTTTTGGTCCCCTAATCTGAGGAAAGACATTCTTGCCATAGAGGGAGTACAGAGAAGGTTCACCAGATTGATTCCTGGGATGGCAGGACTTTCATATGAAGAAAGACTGGATCGACTAAGCTTATACTCACTGGAATTTAGAAGATTGATGGGGGATCTTATTGAAACGTATAAAATTCTAAAGGGATTGGACAGGCTAGATGCAGGAAGATTGTTTCTGATGTTGGGGGAGTCCAGAACGAGGGGTCACAGTTTAAGGATAAAGGGGAAGACTTTTAGGACCGAGATGAGGAAAAACTTCTTCACACACAGAGTGGTGAATCTGTGGAATTCTCTGCCACAGGAAACAGTTGAGGCCAGTTCTTTGGCTATATTTAAGAGGGAGTTAGATATGGCCTTTGTGGCTAACGGGATCAGGGGTATGGAGAGAAAACAGGTACAGGGTTCTGAGTTGGATGATCAGCCATGATCATACTGAATGGCAGTGCAGGCTCGAAGGGCCGAATGGCCTACACCTGCACCTATTTTCTATGTTTCTGTCCACTGTCAACCCTTTAAATATCATTTGCCAGACTGTCTTAGCTAATTCACGTCTCATATCTTCAAAGTTGCCCTTCTTTAAGTTCAGAACATTTGGTTCTGAATTAACTATGTCAATCTCCATCTTAATGAAGAATTCCACCATATTATGGTCACTCTTACACAAGGGGCCTCGCATGACAAGATTGCTAATTAACCCTTCCTCATTGCTCAATACCCAGTCTAGAATGGCCTGCTCTCTAGTTGGTTCCTCGACATGTTGGTTCAGAAAACCATCCCGCACACGTTCTCAGAAATCCTCTTCCTCAGCACCCTTACCAATTTGATTCACCCAATCTAAATGTAGATTGAAGTCACCCATTACAACTGCTGTTCCTTTTTTGCACGCATTTCTAATTTCCTGTTTAATGCCAGCCCCAACTTCACTACTACTGTTAGGTGGCCTGTACACAAATCCCACCAGCGTTTTATGCCCCTTAGTGTTACGCAGCTCTACCCATATCGATTGCACATCCTCCAGGCTAATGTCCTTCCTTTCTACCTTTCTATTGCGTTAATCTCTTCTCTAACCAGCAACGCTACCCCACCTCCTTTTCTTTCCTGTCTATCCCTCCTGAATATTGAATATCCCTGGATGTTGAGCTCCTATCCTTGGTCACCCTGGAGCCATGTCTCTGTGATTCCAACTATATCATATTCATTAATAACTATCTGCACATTCAATTCATCCACCTTATTACGAATGCTCCTTGCATTGACACACAAAGCCTTCAGGCTTGTTTTTACAACACTCTTAGCCCTTATACAATTATGTTGAAAAGTGGCCCTTTTTGATTTTTGCCCTGGATTTGACTGCCTGCCACTTTTACTTTTCACCTTACTACTTTTTGCTTCTACTCTCATTTTGCACCCCTCTGTCTCTCTGCACTTGTTCCTATCCCCCTGCCACATTAGTTTAAATCCTCCTGAACAGCAGTAGCAAACGCTCCCCCTAGGACTAGGAGGAGGGACAGCCCTCAGTGATTCTTGTGTATGCTCCCTGGAAGCCTCAAGAAATGATAGTGATCATGAATCAGGCCCCAGATAGAAAAGAAAAACCAGCACAGTTTGCTCAGTGTGTCCACAGTACTACACAAATGTTTAATGTGACTCCGCAAGATTTATTCAGTCTCTGCTGCATGATTCTCTCAGCTAATGAAGGGCAGAAATGGAAGGCAGAATAGAGATACCAAACCTATCAGGCGTTACAGGTGGGAAAACATAATCAGAATGAACAGACAGACCAGATTATTCAAGCCTTGGAAAGGGCTCTCCAGCAACCTGTAAACATCACTAAAGTACCTGAAGACAAAACTAAGCCTGGGGAATGGGGACCAGACTATTGAGAGCGATTTGTGGCCTGCTACGGCACCTTCGCAGGAGACCAAGACTTTAATGATGGGAATCTGTCCCCCTAGTTCAATGCCCTACTGCTCCAATGCTTACCAACTAAGTTAGCCAACATGATTGAAACAAATAATATGGATTGGCCTGACAATGAACGAAATTGAATGTGACGAGCTTTGACATATCATTAGGACCCAACTTTCGAATCTCGATCAACCTCGAAGGGAACTAATATTAAAGGTGAATATGCTCAGCAGGAAGAAGGATGCGAGGGGGCTTTATCTGAGGAACAGAAATGGGAATAAAAACCTACCAAGGGACAGGTGGGGACAACAACCCGTTTAGAAACTGACAAGAAGATGCTTCCAACCATGAGTGCCAACACTCAGGAAGAGCCCAATGTAATATTGCAAGTTGCTGGAAATCCAGTTCCGTTTATGATTGATATGAGGGCAACCACAACCACTCTCGGTCAGGAAACAGTATCGGAAAAGGGATTCCAGCTATCAGACGCTACAATCACTCTGTCAGGGTTCGATGGCACGGAACGTACGTATTCACGTACCCAGCAACCGCAGGTGGAATTCCAGGGGAACCAGTGTGAGGTTTCAATGACAGTCACCACCAGACGGGGGTGAAATCTCGTAGGGAGAGATTTGCTCTGTCCATTGGAAGTCGAGATTCTATGCACGGACAAGGATATCACGCTGGAACTGTGAACAACTGAGAGCTTCCTCTGAACACCCAGAGGTGGGCACTTTATCTGGACTCCAGTACATTTGAACCCCTTCTGCCAGCCGCTGACTCTCATGTGACTCTGTGCTATGACCCTACGTGGTCCTCAACTGAGGAAACCTAATATTATGCACCCCTCGAGTGACAGAAATTCCCAGTCACGGTGATTGGAGAGGTTAAAGGAAGAGACAGCATTGCATTTCTTGCTGAAGTTCCAGATTTCTTTTGGCGACAGACAGGATTGGTGGTTCCCCATACCACCTTCAGGGTTTGCCCTGGGTTCAAGCCAAAGAGCCTAGGGCTCCTTGCCTACACCCTGATGAAACAGGCCTCCAGCACCGAGGGAGACTGGCAAGACTTTGCCGTGGGCCAACTCCGATACTGGAAGGAGTCTGAGGTGAAATCGGGACATCTGGTAAGACATTCTTTTAATAGTGACCGAACCCAAGACGTTGTACCCCATCTCTGGGCAATTTCAGTCCATGACGTCAGCCCTCCTGTCCGGATCACTGTGAAAGAAGGACAGACTCTCCCATCCATTCTGCAATACCCACTCTAGCCCGTCCGGATCACAGTGAAAAAAGGACAGACTCTCCCATCCATTCTGCAATACCCCCTCTAGCCTGTCCGGATTACTGTGAAAAAAGGACAGACTCTCCCATCCATTCTGCAATACCCCCTCTAGCCCGTCCGGATCACTGTGAAAGAAGGACAGACTCTCCCATCCATTCTGCAATATCCCCTCTAGCCTGTCCGGATCACAGTGAAAAAAGGACAGACTCTCCCATCCATTCTGCAATACCCGCTCTAGCCCGTCCGGATCACTGTGAAAGAAGGACATTCTCTCCCATCCATTCTGCAATACCCCCTCTAGCCTGTCCGGATCACTGTGAAAGAAGGACAGACTCTCCCATCCATTCTGCAATACCCCCTCTAGCCCGTCCGGATCAATGTGAAAGAAGGACAGACTCTCCCATCCATTCTGCAATATCCCCTCTAGCCTGTCCGGATCACAGTGAAAAAAGGACAGACTCTCCCATCCATTCCGCAAAACCCCCTCTAGCCTGTCTGGATCACTGTGAAAGAAGGACAGACTCTCCCATCCATTCTGCAATACCCCCTCTAGCCCGTCCGGATCACTGTGAAAGAAGGACATTCTCTCCCATCCATTCTGCAATACCCCCTCTAGCCTGTCCGGATCACTGTGAAAGAAGGACAGACTCTCCCATCCATTCTGCAATACCCCCTCTAGCCCATCCGGATCAATGTGAAAGAAGGACAGACTCTCCCATCCATTCTGCAATACCCCCTCTAGCCTGTCCAGATCACTGTGAAAGAAGGACAGACTCTCCCATCCATTCTGCAATACCCCTCTAGCCAGTCTGGATCACTGTGAAAGGACAGACTCTCCCATCCATTCCGCAATACCCCCTCTAGCCGTCTGGATCACTGTGAAAGGGCAGACTCTCCCATCCATTCTGCAATACCCCCTCTAGCCCGTCCGGATCACTGTGAAAGGACAGACTCTCCCATCCATTCTGCAATACACCCTCTAGCCTGTCCGGATCACAGTGAAAGAAGGACAGACTCTCCCATCCATTCTGCAATACCCCCTCTAGCCCGTCCGGATCACTGTGATAGAAGGACAGACTCTCCCATCCATTCTGCAATATCCCCTCTAGCCTGTCCGGATCACAGTGAAAAAAGGACAGACTCTCCCATCCATTCTGCAATACCCGCTCTAGCCCGTCCGGATCACTGTGAAAGAAGGACATTCTCTCCCATCCATTCTGCAATACCCCCTCTAGCCTGTCCGGATCACTGTGAAAGAAGGACAGACTCTCCCATCCATTCTGCAATACCCCCTCTAGCCCGTCCGGATCAATGTGAAAGAAGGACAGACTCTCCCATCCATTCTGCAATATCCCCTCTAGCCTGTCCGGATCACAGTGAAAGAAGGACAGACTCTCCCATTCATTCTGCAATACCCCCTCTAGCCCGTCCGGATCACAGTGAAAAAAGGACAGACTCTCCCATCCATTCTGCAATACCCGCTCTAGCCCGTCCGGATCACTGTGAAAGAAGGACATTCTCTCCCATCCATTCTGCAATACCCCCTCTAGCCCGTCAGGATCACTGTGAAAGAAGGACAGACTCTCCCATCCATTCTGCAATACCCCCTCTAGCCTGTCCGGATCACTGTGAAAGAAGGACAGACTCTCCCATCCATTCTGCAATACCCGCTCTAGCCCGTCCGGATCAATGTGAAAGAAGGACAGACTCTCCCATCCATTCTGCAATACCCCCTCTAGCCTGTCCAGATCACTGTGAAAGAAGGACAGACTCTCCCATCCATTCTGCAATACCCCTCTAGCCAGTCTGGATCACTGTGAAAGGACAGACTCTCCCATCCATTCCGCAATACCCCCTCTAGCCGTCTGGATCACTGTGAAAGGGCAGACTCTCCCATCCATTCTGCAATACCCCCTCTAGCCCGTCCGGATCACTGTGAAAGGACAGACTCTCCCATCCATTCTGCAATGCACCCTCTAGCCTGTCCGGATCACAGTGAAAGAAGGACAGACTCTCCCATCCATTCTGCAATACCCCCTCTAGCCCGTCCGGATCACTGTGAAAGGACAGACTCTCCCATCCATTCTGCAATACACCCTCTAGCCTGTCCGGATCACAGTGAAAGAAGGACAGACTCTCCCATCCATTCCGCAATACCCCCTCTAGCCCGTCTGGATCACAGTGAAAGGACAGACTCTCCCATCCATTCTGCAATACACCCTCTAGCCTGTCCGGATCACAGTGAAAGAAGGACAGACTCTCCCATCCATTCTGCAATACCCCCTCTAGCCTGTCCGGATCACAGTGAAAGAAGGACAGACTCTCCCATCCATTCTGCAATACCCCCTCTAGCCCGTCCGGATCACTGTGAAAGAAGGACATTCTCTCCCATCCATTCTGCAATACCCCCTCTAGCCTGTCCGGATCACTGTGAAAGAAGGACAGACTCTCCCATCCATTCTGCAATACCCCCTCTAGCCCGTCCGGATCAATGTGAAAGAAGGACAGACTCTCCCATCCATTCTGCAATATCCCCTCTAGCCTGTCCGGATCACAGTGAAAAAAGGACAGACTCTCCCATCCATTCTGCAATACCCGCTCTAGCCCGTCCGGGTCACTGTGAAAGAAGGACATTCTCTCCCATCCATTCTGCAATACCCCCTCTAGCCCGTCCGGATCAATGTGAAAGAAGGACAGACTCTCCCATCCATTCTGCAATACCCCCTCTAGCCTGTCCAGATCACTGTGAAAGAAGGACAGACTCTCCCATCCATTCTGCAATACCCCTCTAGCCAGTCTGGATCACTGTGAAAGGACAGACTCTCCCATCCATTCCGCAATACACCCTCTAGCCGTCTGGATCACTGTGAAAGGGCAGACTCTCCCATCCATTCTGCAATATCCCCTCTAGCCTGTCCGGATCACAGTGAAAAAAGGACAGACTCTCCCATCCATTCTGCAATACCCGCTCTAGCCCGTCCGGATCACTGTGAAAGAAGGACATTCTCTCCCATCCATTCTGCAATACCCCCTCTAGCCTGTCCGGATCACTGTGAAAGAAGGACAGACTCTCCCATCCATTCTGCAATACCCCCTCTAGCCCGTCCGGATCAATGTGAAAGAAGGACAGACTCTCCCATCCATTCTGCAATACCCCCTCTAGCCTGTCCAGATCACTGTGAAAGAAGGACAGACTCTCCCATCCATTCTGCAATACCCCTCTAGCCAGTCTGGATCACTGTGAAAGGACAGACTCTCCCATCCATTCCGCAATACCCCCTCTAGCCGTCTGGATCACTGTGAAAGGGCAGACTCTCCCATCCATTCTGCAATACCCCCTCTAGCCCGTCCGGATCACTGTGAAAGGACAGACTCTCCCATCCATTCTGCAATACCCCCTCTAGCCTGTCCGGATCACAGTGAAAGAAGGACAGACTCTCCCATCCATTCTGCAATACCCCCTCTAGCCTGTCCGGATCACACTGAAAGAAGGACAGACTCTCCCATCCATTCTGCAATACCCCCTCTAGCCTGTCCGGATCACAGTGAAAGAAGGACAGACTCTCCCATCCATTCTACAATACCCCCTCTAGCCCGTCCGGATCACTGTGAAAGAAGGACAGACACTCCCATCCATTCTGCAATACCCGCTCTAGCCCATCCGGATCACTGTGAAAGAAGGACAGACTCTTCCATTCATTCTGGAATACCCCCTCTAGCCTGTCCGGATCACTGTGAAAGAAGGACAGACTCTCCCATCCATTCTGCAATACCCGCTCTAGCCCGTCCGGATCACTGTGAAAGAAGGACAGACACCCCCATCCATTCTGCAAAACCCCCTCTAGCCCGTCAGGATCACTGTGAAAGGACAAACTCTCCCATCCATTCTGCAATACCCCCTCTAGCCCGTCCGGATCACTGTGAAAGAAGGACAGACTCTCCCATCCATTCCGCAATACCCCCTCTAGCCCATCCGGATCACAGTGAAAGAAGGACAGACTCTCCCATCCATTCTGCAATACCCCCTCTAGCCCGTCCGGATCAATGTGAAAGAAGGACAGACTCTCCCATCCATTCTGCAATACCCCCTCTAGCCTGTCCAGATCACTGTGAAAGAAGGACAGACTCTCCCATCCATTCTGCAATACCCCTCTAGCCAGTCTGGATCACTGTGAAAGGACAGACTCTCCCAT
The DNA here is from genome assembly GCF_048418815.1 of Hemitrygon akajei. Lineage (NCBI taxonomy): Eukaryota > Metazoa > Chordata > Chondrichthyes > Myliobatiformes > Dasyatidae > Hemitrygon > Hemitrygon akajei. Next base: position 1,004,259 of record NW_027332006.1, on the reverse strand, counting down.
CCATTCCGCAATACCCCCTCTAGCCCGTCTGGATCACTGTGAAAGGGCAGACTCTCCCATCCATTCTGCAATACCCCATCTAGCCTGTCCGGATCACAGTGAAAGAAGGACAGACTCTCCCATCCATTCTGCAATACCCCCTCTAGCCTGTCCGGATCACAGTGAAAGAAGGACAGACTCTCCCATCCATTCTGCAATACCCCCTCAAGCCTGTCCGGATCACAGTGAAAGAAGGACAGACTCTCCCATCCATTCTGCAATACCCCCTCTAGCCTGTCCGGATCACAGTGAAAGAAGGACAGACTCTCCCATCCATTCTGCAATACCCCCTCTAGCCTGTCCGGATCACAGTGAAAGAAGGACAGACTCTCCCATCCATTCTGCAATACCCCCTCTAGCCCGTCAGGATCACTGTGAAAGGACAGACTCTCCCATCCATTCTGCAATACCCCATCTAGCCCGTCCGGATCACAGTGAAAGAAGGACAGACCATTGCAACCATTCCACAATACCCCCTCTAGCCTGTCCGGATCACTGTGAAAGAAGGACAGACTCTCCCATCCATTCTGCAATACCCCCTCTAGCCTGTCCGGATCACTGTGAAAGAAGGACAGACTCTCCCATCCATTCTGCAATACCCCCTCTAGCCTGTCGGGATCACTGCAAAAGAAGGACAGACTCTCCCATCCATTCTGCAATACCCCCTCTAGCCCGTCTGCATCACTGTGAAAGGGCAGACTCTCCCATCCATTCTGCAATACCCCCTCTAGCCCGTCTGGATCACTGTGAAAGGACAGACTCACCCATCCATTCTGCAATACCCCCTCTAGCCTGTCAGGATCACTGCGAAAGAAGGACAGACTCTCCCATCCATTCTGCAATACCCGCTCTAGCCCGTCCGGATCACTGTGAAAGAAGGACAGACTCTCCCATCCATTCTGCAATACCCCCTCTAGCCTGTCCGGATCACAGTGAAAGAAGGACAGACTCTCCCATCCATTCCACAATACCCCCTCTAGCCCGTCTGGATCACTGTGAAAGAAGGACAGACTCTCCCATCCATTCCGCAATACCCCCTCTAGCCCATCCGGATCACAGTGAAAGAAGGACAGACTCTCCCATCCATTCTGCAATACCCCCTCTAGCCTGTCCGGATCACAGTGAAAGAAGGACAGACTCTCCCATCCATTCCACAATACCCCCTCTAGCCTGTCCGGATCACTGTGAAAGAAGGACAGACTCTCCCATCCATTCTGCAATACCCCCTCTAGCCCGTCTGGATCACTGTGAAAGTACAGACTCTCCGATCCATTCTGCAATACCCCCTCTAGCCCGTCCAGATCACTGCAAAAGAAGGACAGACTCTCCCATCCATTCTGCAATACCCCCTCTAGCCTGTCCGGATCACTGCAAAAGAAGGACAGACTCTCCCATCCATTCTGCAATACCCCCTCTAGCCCGTCAGGATCACTGTGAAAGAAGGACAGACGCTCCCATCCATTCTGCAATACCCCCTCTAGCCCGTCCGGATCACTGTGAAAGAAGGACAGACTCTCCCATCCATTCTGCAATATCCCCTCTAGCCTGTCCGGATCACAGTGAAAAAAGGACAGACTCTCCAATCCATTCTGCAATACCCCCTCTAGCCTGTCGGGATCACAGTGAAAGGACAGACTCTCCCATCCATTCTGCAATACCCCCTCTAGCCCGTCCGGATCACTGTGAAAGAAGGACATTCTCTCCCATCCATTCTGCAATACCCCCTCTAGCCTGTCCGGATCACTGTGAAAGAAGGACAGACTCTCCCATCCATTCTGCAATACCCCCTCTAGCCTGTCCAGATCACTGTGAAAGAAGGACAGACTCTCCCATCCATTCTGCAATACCCCTCTAGCCAGTCTGGATCACTGTGAAAGGACAGACTCTCCCATCCATTCCGCAATACCCCCTCTAGCCGTCTGGATCACTGTGAAAGGGCAGACTCTCCCATCCATTCTGCAATACCCCCTCTAGCCCGTCCGGATCACTGTGAAAGGACAGACTCTCCCATCCATTCTGCAATACCCCCTCTAGCCTGTCCGGATCACAGTGAAAGAAGGACAGACACTCCCATCCATTCTGCAATACCCGCTCTAGCCCATCCGGATCACTGTGAAAGAAGGACAGACTCTTCCATTCATTCTGGAATACCCCCTCTAGCCTGTCCGGATCACTGTGAAAGAAGGACAGACTCTCCCATCCATTCTGCAATACCCGCTCTAGCCTGTCCGGATCACTGTGAAAGAAGGACAGACACCCCCATCCATTCTGCAAAACCCCCTCTAGCCCGTCAGGATCACTGTGAAAGAAGGACAGACTCTCCCATCCATTCTGCAATACCCCTCTAGCCAGTCTGGATCACTGTGAAAGGACAGACTCTCCCATCCATTCTGCAATACCCCCTCTAGCCCGTCCGGATCACTGTGAAAGAAGGACAGACTCTCCCATCCATTCCGCAATACCCCCTCTAGCCTGTCCGGATCACAGTGAAAGAAGGACAGACACTCCCATCCATTCTGCAATACCCGCTCTAGCCCATCCGGATCACTGTGAAAGAAGGACAGACTCTTCCATTCATTCTGGAATACCCCCTCTAGCCTGTCCGGATCACTGTGAAAGAAGGACAGACTCTCCCATCCATTCTGCAATACCCGCTCTAGCCTGTCCGGATCACTGTGAAAGAAGGACAGACACCCCCATCCATTCTGCAAAACCCCCTCTAGCCCGTCAGGATCACTGTGAAAGAAGGACAGACTCTCCCATCCATTCTGCAATACCCCTCTAGCCAGTCTGGATCACTGTGAAAGGACAGACTCTCCCATCCATTCTGCAATACCCCCTCTAGCCCGTACGGATCAATGTGAAAGAAGGACAGACTCTCCCATCCATTCTGCAATACCCCCTCTAGCCTGTCCAGATCACTGTGAAAGAAGGACAGACTCTCCCATCCATTCTGCAATACCCCTCTAGCCAGTCTGGATCACTGTGAAAGGACAGACTCTCCCATCCATTCCGCAATACCCCCTCTAGCCCGTCTGGATCACTGTGAAAGGGCAGACTCTCCCATCCATTCTGCAATACCCCCTCTAGCCCGTCCGGATCACTGTGAAAGGACAGACTCTCCCATCCATTCTGCAATACCCCCTCTAGCCTGTCCGGATCACAGTGAAAGAAGGACAGACTCTCCCATCCATTCTGCAATACCCCCTCTAGCCTGTCCGGATCACAGTGAAAGAAGGACAGACTCTCCCATCCATTCTGCAATACCCCCTCTAGCCTGTCCGGATCACAGTGAAAGAAGGACAGACACTCCCATCCATTCTGCAATACCCGCTCTAGCCTGTCTGGATCACAGTGAAAGAAGGACAGACTCTCCCATCCATTCTGCAATACCCCCTCTAGCCTGTCCGGATCACAGTGAAAGAAGGACAGACACTCCCATCCATTCTGCAATACCCGCTCTAGCCTGTCTGGATCACAGTGAAAGAAGGACAGACTCTCCCATCCATTCTGCAATACCCCCTCTAGCCTGTCCGGATCACAGTGAAAGAAGGACAGACTCTCCCATCCATTCTGCAATACCCCCTCTAGCCTGTCCGGATCACAGTGAAAGAAGGACAGACTCTCCCATCCATTCTGCAATACCCGCTCTAGCCTGTCCGGATCACAGTGAAAGAAGGACAGACTCTCCCATCCATTCTGCAATACCCCCTCTAGCCTGTCCGGATCACAGTGAAAGAAGGACAGACTCTCCCATCCATTCTGCAATACCCCCTCTAGCCTGTCCGGATCACAGTGAAAGAAGGACAGACACTCCCATCCATTCTGCAATACCCGCTCTAGCCTGTCCGGATCACAGTGAAAGAAGGACAGACTCTCCCATCCATTCTGCAATACACCCTCTAGCCTGTCCGGATCACAGTGAAAGAAGGACAGACTCTCCCATCCATTCTGCAATACCCCCTCTAGCCCGTCCGGATCACTGTGAACGAAGGACAGACTCTCCCATCCATTCTGCAATACACCCTCTAGCCCGTCCGGATCACTGTGAACGAAGGACAGACTCTCCCATCCATTCTGCAATACCCCTCTAGCCTGTCCGGATCACAGTGAAAGAAGGACAGACTCTCCCATCCATTCTGCAATACACCCTCTAGCCCGTCCGGATCACAGTGAAAGAAGGACAGACTCTCCCATCCATTCTGCAATACCCCCTCTAGCCCGTCCGGATCACTGTGATAGAAGGACAGACTCTCCCATCCATTCTGCAATATCCCCTCTAGCCTGTCCGGATCACAGTGAAAAAAGGACAGACTCTCCCATCCATTCTGCAATACCCGCTCTAGCCCGTCCGGATCACTGTGAAAGAAGGACATTCTCTCCCATCCATTCTGCAATACCCCCTCTAGCCTGTCCGGATCACTGTGAAAGAAGGACAGACTCTCCCATCCATTCTGCAATACCCCCTCTAGCCCGTCCGGATCAATGTGAAAGAAGGACAGACTCTCCCATCCATTCTGCAATATCCCCTCTAGCCTGTCCGGATCACAGTGAAAAAAGGACAGACTCTCCCATCCATTCTGCAATACCCGCTCTAGCCCGTCCGGATCACTGTGAAAGAAGGACATTCTCTCCCATCCATTCTGCAATACCCCCTCTAGCCTGTCCGGATCACTGTGAAAGAAGGACAGACTCTCCCATCCATTCTGCAATACCCCCTCTAGCCCGTCCGGATCAATGTGAAAGAAGGACAGACTCTCCCATCCATTCTGCAATACCCCCTCTAGCCTGTCCAGATCACTGTGAAAGAAGGACAGACTCTCCCATCCATTCTGCAATACCCCTCTAGCCAGTCTGGATCACTGTGAAAGGACAGACTCTCCCATCCATTCCGCAATACCCCCTCTAGCCGTCTGGATCACTGTGAAAGGGCAGACTCTCCCATCCATTCTGCAATACCCCCTCTAGCCCGTCCGGATCACTGTGAAAGGACAGACTCTCCCATCCATTCTGCAATACCCCCTCTAGCCTGTCCGGATCACAGTGAAAGAAGGACAGACTCTCCCATCCATTCTGCAATACCCCCTCTAGCCTGTCCGGATCACACTGAAAGAAGGACAGACTCTCCCATCCATTCTGCAATACCCCCTCTAGCCTGTCCGGATCACAGTGAAAGAAGGACAGACTCTCCCATCCATTCTACAATACCCCCTCTAGCCCGTCCGGATCACTGTGAAAGAAGGACAGACACTCCCATCCATTCTGCAATACCCGCTCTAGCCCATCCGGATCACTGTGAAAGAAGGACAGACTCTTCCATTCATTCTGGAATACCCCCTCTAGCCTGTCCGGATCACTGTGAAAGAAGGACAGACTCTCCCATCCATTCTGCAATACCCGCTCTAGCCCGTCCGGATCACTGTGAAAGAAGGACAGACACCCCCATCCATTCTGCAAAACCCCCTCTAGCCCGTCAGGATCACTGTGAAAGGACAAACTCTCCCATCCATTCTGCAATACCCCCTCTAGCCCGTCCGGATCACTGTGAAAGAAGGACAGACTCTCCCATCCATTCCGCAATACCCCCTCTAGCCCATCCGGATCACAGTGAAAGAAGGACAGACTCTCCCATCCATTCTGCAATACCCCCTCTAGCCCGTCCGGATCAATGTGAAAGAAGGACAGACTCTCCCATCCATTCTGCAATACCCCCTCTAGCCTGTCCAGATCACTGTGAAAGAAGGACAGACTCTCCCATCCATTCTGCAATACCCCTCTAGCCAGTCTGGATCACTGTGAAAGGACAGACTCTCCCATCCATTCCGCAATACCCCCTCTAGCCCGTCTGGATCACTGTGAAAGGGCAGACTCTCCCATCCATTCTGCAATACCCCATCTAGCCTGTCCGGATCACAGTGAAAGAAGGACAGACTCTCCCATCCATTCTGCAATACCCCCTCTAGCCTGTCCGGATCACAGTGAAAGAAGGACAGACTCTCCCATCCATTCTGCAATACCCCCTCTAGCCTGTCCGGATCACAGTGAAAGAAGGACAGACTCTCCCATCCATTCTGCAATACCCCCTCTAGCCTGTCCGGATCACAGTGAAAGAAGGACAGACTCTCCCATCCATTCTGCAATACCCCCTCTAGCCTGTCCGGATCACAGTGAAAGAAGGACAGACTCTCCCATCCATTCTGCAATACCCCCTCTAGCCCGTCAGGATCACTGTGAAAGGACAGACTCTCCCATCCATTCTGCAATACCCCATCTAGCCCGTCCGGATCACAGTGAAAGAAGGACAGACCATTGCAACCATTCCACAATACCCCCTCTAGCCTGTCCGGATCACTGTGAAAGAAGGACAGACTCTCCCATCCATTCTGCAATACCCCCTCTAGCCTGTCCGGATCACTGTGAAAGAAGGACAGACTCTCCCATCCATTCTGCAATACCCCCTCTAGCCTGTCGGGATCACTGCAAAAGAAGGACAGACTCTCCCATCCATTCTGCAATACCCCCTCTAGCCCGTCTGGATCACTGTGAAAGGGCAGACTCTCCCATCCATTCTGCAATACCCCCTCTAGCCCGTCTGGATCACTGTGAAAGGACAGACTCACCCATCCATTCTGCAATACCCCCTCTAGCCTGTCAGGATCACTGCGAAAGAAGGACAGACTCTCCCATCCATTCTGCAATACCCGCTCTAGCCCGTCCGGATCACTGTGAAAGAAGGACAGACTCTCCCATCCATTCTGCAATACCCCCTCTAGCCTGTCCGGATCACAGTGAAAGAAGGACAGACTCTCCCATCCATTCCACAATACCCCCTCTAGCCCGTCTGGATCACTGTGAAAGAAGGACAGACTCTCCCATCCATTCCGCAATACCCCCTCTAGCCCATCCGGATCACAGTGAAAGAAGGACAGACTCTCCCATCCATTCTGCAATACCCCCTCTAGCCTGTCCGGATCACAGTGAAAGAAGGACAGACTCTCCCATCCATTCCACAATACCCCCTCTAGCCTGTCCGGATCACTGTGAAAGAAGGACAGACTCTCCCATCCATTCTGCAATACCCCCTCTAGCCCGTCTGGATCACTGTGAAAGTACAGACTCTCCGATCCATTCTGCAATACCCCCTCTAGCCCGTCCAGATCACTGCAAAAGAAGGACAGACTCTCCCATCCATTCTGCAATACCCCCTCTAGCCTGTCCGGATCACTGCAAAAGAAGGACAGACTCTCCCATCCATTCTGCAATACCCCCTCTAGCCCGTCAGGATCACTGTGAAAGAAGGACAGACGCTCCCATCCATTCTGCAATACCCCCTCTAGCCCGTCCGGATCACTGTGAAAGAAGGACAGACTCTCCCATCCATTCTGCAATATCCCCTCTAGCCTGTCCGGATCACAGTGAAAAAAGGACAGACTCTCCAATCCATTCTGCAATACCCCCTCTAGCCTGTCGGGATCACAGTGAAAGGACAGACTCTCCCATCCATTCTGCAATACCCCCTCTAGCCCGTCCGGATCACTGTGAAAGAAGGACATTCTCTCCCATCCATTCTGCAATACCCCCTCTAGCCTGTCCGGATCACTGTGAAAGAAGGACAGACTCTCCCATCCATTCTGCAATACCCCCTCTAGCCTGTCCAGATCACTGTGAAAGAAGGACAGACTCTCCCATCCATTCTGCAATACCCCTCTAGCCAGTCTGGATCACTGTGAAAGGACAGACTCTCCCATCCATTCCGCAATACCCCCTCTAGCCGTCTGGATCACTGTGAAAGGGCAGACTCTCCCATCCATTCTGCAATACCCCCTCTAGCCCGTCCGGATCACTGTGAAAGGACAGACTCTCCCATCCATTCTGCAATACCCCCTCTAGCCTGTCCGGATCACAGTGAAAGAAGGACAGACACTCCCATCCATTCTGCAATACCCGCTCTAGCCCATCCGGATCACTGTGAAAGAAGGACAGACTCTTCCATTCATTCTGGAATACCCCCTCTAGCCTGTCCGGATCACTGTGAAAGAAGGACAGACTCTCCCATCCATTCTGCAATACCCGCTCTAGCCTGTCCGGATCACTGTGAAAGAAGGACAGACACCCCCATCCATTCTGCAAAACCCCCTCTAGCCCGTCAGGATCACTGTGAAAGAAGGACAGACTCTCCCATCCATTCTGCAATACCCCTCTAGCCAGTCTGGATCACTGTGAAAGGACAGACTCTCCCATCCATTCTGCAATACCCCCTCTAGCCCGTCCGGATCACTGTGAAAGAAGGACAGACTCTCCCATCCATTCCGCAATACCCCCTCTAGCCTGTCCGGATCACAGTGAAAGAAGGACAGACACTCCCATCCATTCTGCAATACCCGCTCTAGCCCATCCGGATCACTGTGAAAGAAGGACAGACTCTTCCATTCATTCTGGAATACCCCCTCTAGCCTGTCCGGATCACTGTGAAAGAAGGACAGACTCTCCCATCCATTCTGCAATACCCGCTCTAGCCTGTCCGGATCACTGTGAAAGAAGGACAGACACCCCCATCCATTCTGCAAAACCCCCTCTAGCCCGTCAGGATCACTGTGAAAGAAGGACAGACTCTCCCATCCATTCTGCAATACCCCTCTAGCCAGTCTGGATCACTGTGAAAGGACAGACTCTCCCATCCATTCTGCAATACCCCCTCTAGCCCGTCCGGATCACTGTGAAAGAAGGACAGACTCTCCCATCCATTCCGCAATACCCCCTCTAGCCCATCCGGATCACAGTGAAAGAAGGACAGACCATTGCAACCATTCCACAATACCCCCTCTAGCCTGTCCGGATCACTGTGAAAGAAGGACAGACTCTCCCATCCATTCTGCAATACCCCCTCTAGCCCGTACGGATCAATGTGAAAGAAGGACAGACTCTCCCATCCATTCTGCAATACCCCCTCTTGCCTGTCCAGATCACTGTGAAAGAAGGACAGACTCTCCCATCCATTCTGCAATACCCCTCTAGCCAGTCTGGATCACTGTGAAAGGACAGACTCTCCCATCCATTCCGCAATACCCCCTCTAGCCCGTCTGGATCACTGTGAAAGGGCAGACTCTCCCATCCATTCTGCAATACCCCCTCTAGCCCGTCCGGATCACTGTGAAAGGACAGACTCTCCCATCCATTCTGCAATACCCCCTCTAGCCTGTCCGGATCACAGTGAAAGAAGGACAGACTCTCCCATCCATTCTGCAATACCCCCTCTAGCCTGTCCGGATCACAGTGAAAGAAGGACAGACTCTCCCATCCATTCTGCAATACCCCCTCTAGCCTGTCCGGATCACAGTGAAAGAAGGACAGACACTCCCATCCATTCTGCAATACCCGCTCTAGCCTGTCTGGATCACAGTGAAAGAAGGACAGACTCTCCCATCCATTCTGCAATACCCCCTCTAGCCTGTCCGGATCACAGTGAAAGAAGGACAGACACTCCCATCCATTCTGCAATACCCGCTCTAGCCTGTCTGGATCACAGTGAAAGAAGGACAGACTCTCCCATCCATTCTGCAATACCCCCTCTAGCCTGTCCGGATCACAGTGAAAGAAGGACAGACTCTCCCATCCATTCTGCAATACCCCCTCTAGCCTGTCCGGATCACAGTGAAAGAAGGACAGACTCTCCCATCCATTCTGCAATACCCGCTCTAGCCTGTCCGGATCACAGTGAAAGAAGGACAGACTCTCCCATCCATTCTGCAATACCCCCTCTAGCCTGTCCGGATCACAGTGAAAGAAGGACAGACTCTCCCATCCATTCTGCAATACCCCCTCTAGCCTGTCCGGATCACAGTGAAAGAAGGACAGACACTCCCATCCATTCTGCAATACCCGCTCTAGCCTGTCCGGATCACAGTGAAAGAAGGACAGACTCTCCCATCCATTCTGCAATACCCCCTCTAGCCTGTCCGGATCACAGTGAAAGAAGGACAGACTCTCCCATCCATTCTGCAATACCCGCTCTAGCCTGTCCGGATCACTGTGAAAGAAGGACAGACTCTCCCATCCATTCTGCAATACCCGCTCTAGCCTGTCCGGATCACTGTGAAAGAAGGACAGACTCTCCCATCCATTCTGCAATACCCGCTCTAGCCTGTCCGGATCACTGTGAAAGAAGGACAGACTCTCCCATCCATTCCGCAATACCCCCTCTAGCCCATCCGGATCACTGTGAAAGAAGGACAGACCATTGCAACCATTCCACAATACCCCCTCTAGCCTGTCCGGATCACTGTGAAAGAAGGACAGACTCTCCCATCCATTCTGCAATAACCCCTCTAGCCTGTCGGGATCACTGCAAAAGAAGGACAGACTCTCCCATCCATTCTGCAATACCCCCTCTAGCCCGTCTGGATCACTGTGAAAGGGCAGACTCTCCCATCCATTCTGCAATACCCCCTCTAGCCCGTCTGGATCACTGTGAAAGGATAGACTCTCCCATCCATTCTGCAATACCCCCTCTAGCCTGTCAGGATCACTGTGAAAGAAGGACAGACTCTCCCATCCATTCTGCAATACCCCCTCTAGCCTGTCAGGATCACTGTGAAAGAAGGACAGACTCTCCCATCCATTCTGCAATACCCCCTCTAGCCTGTCCGGATCACAGTGAAAGAAGGACAGACTCTCCCATCCATTCCACAATACCCCCTCTAGCCCGTCTGGATCACTGTGAAAGAAGGACAGACTCTCCCATCCATTCCGCAATACCCCCTCTAGCCCATCCGGATCACAGTGAAAGAAGGACAGACACTCGCATCCATTCCACAATACCCCCTCTAGCCTGTCCGGATCACTGTGAAAGAAGGACAGACTCTCGCATCCATTCTGCAATACACCCTCTAGCCCGTCTGGATCACTGTGAAAGGACAGACTCTCCGATCCATTCTGCAATACCCCCTCTAGCCCGTCTGGATCACTGTGAAAGGACAGACTCTCCCATCCATTCTGCAATACCCCCTCTAGCCTGTCCGGATCACTGCAAAAGAAGGACAGACTCTCCCATCCATTCTGCAATACCCCCTCTAGCCCGTCAGGATCACTGTGAAAGAAGGACAGACGCTCCCATCCATTCTGCAATACCCCCTCTAGCCCGTCCGGATCACTGTGAAAGAAGGACAGACTCTCCCATCCATTCCGCAATACCCCCTCTAGCCCGTCTGGATCACTGTGAAAGGAGGACAGACTCTCCCATCCATTCTGCAATACCCCCTCTAGCCCGTCTGGATCACTGTGAAAGGACAGGCTCTCCCATCCATTCTGCAATACCCCCTCTAGCCCGTCCGGATCACTGTGAAAGAAGGACAGACTCTCCCATCCATTCTGCAATACCCCCTCTAGCCCGACCGGATCACTGTGAAAGAAGGACAGACTCTCCCATCCATTCTGCAATACTCCCTCTAGCCCGTCCGGATCACTGTGAAAGAAGGACAGACTCTCCTATCCATTCTGCAATACCCCCTCTAGCCCGTCCGGATCACTGTGAAAGAAGGACAGACTCTCCCATCCATTCTGCAATACCCCCTCTAGCCTGTTCGGATCACTGTGAACGAAGGACAGACTCTCCCATCCATTCTGCAATACCCCCTCTAGCCCGTTCGGATCACTGTGAAAGAAGGACAGACTCTCCCATCCATTCTGCAATACCCCCTCTAGCCTGTCCGGATCTCAGTGAAAGAAGGACAGACTCTCCCATCCATTCCGCAATAGCCCCTCTAGCGCGTCCGGATCACTGTGAAAGAAGGACAGACTCTCCCATCCATTCCGCAATACCCCCTCTAGCCCATCAGGATCACTGTGAAAGAAGTACAGACTCTCCCATCCATTCCGCAATACCCCCTCTAGCCCGAGGCAATGTTTTATGAGGACGGAAGCTCTTTTGTGGATCGAGCAGGAATACGATATTCTGAATATGCGATAGTGACGGACAGTGAAGTAATTGAACAGGCATCTTTTGAAGCAGCTGTCTCCATCCAGAAGGCTGAGCTGTTTGCTCTGACTCGTGCCTGTATCCCAGCAACAGACAGAAGTGGGAACATTTACACAGACTCCCGTTAAGCGTTTGGAATTGTACATGACTACGGGGATCTCTGGGAACGTGGGGGTTCCTGACTTCCTCTGGCCACCCCATTAGTAATGTCACTTTTGTAAACAACTTACTCACCGCTCTACAGCTACCTCGAGTTTTGTTCTTCTCAGAGGGACGCCTCTGAGGAGGAGTGAAAACTGTGGTCCCAGATGGGGTGCCAGAAAGACCCCGACCTAGGTTTTTGAATCACCCCAGTGGGACAGGTTTGGGTTCCTACACAGTTTTTACCAATATTGGTCGATTATATACATAATTGTACACACCTGGGAAAGGAGGGAATGGTTGGTAACCTGTACCCTGCACACCGGGTATGACTCCCTTGACAGGTGGATCTTTTTTGTGTCTACAAGTTGATTTTATTGAATTGCCTAGAATACATTGCTATAGATACTGCTTAGTTATTATAGATGTGTTTAGTAGATGGATTGAAGCTATTCCAACTACCATTAATACTGCTGTGACTGTTGTGAAGGTATTATTACAGGAAATAATTCCCAGGTACGGCCTGGCAGAGATGCTGAATTCAACAATGGCTCACACTTTATGGTGAAAGTAAATGAAGGAGTATGTAACAAACTAGCTATCAAGCAACAATTCCAGTTTGTACACCACCCACGGGCCGCTGGCAGAGTGGAAAGAGCCAATGGCATTCTGAAGAGTAAACTGGCCAGACTAACAGTGGAGACTAGACTCACTTGGTTGAAGGTCCGACCATTAGCCCGATTCCACATGAGGGTTACCCCACAGGGGAAAACAGGGCTGTCACCAGCTGAAATCATTTCTGGACGGCCCATGAGGACACCCTGGGAACAAAGTCTCAGGATTAAAGGCAAAGTGAATAAGAATAAGGAACCTTGGTTCTCGATGGATATTGGAACTCTGATAAAGAAGAGAGAGATGTATGACATGTATAAGAAACAGGGAGCAAATAAGGTACTTGAGGAGTATAAAAAGTGCAAAAAAATACTTAAGGAAGAAATCAGGAGGGCTGAAAGAAGACATGAGGTAGCGTTGGCAGTCAAGGTGAAGGATAGTAAGAGCTTCCACAGGTATATTAATAGCAAAAGGATAGTTAAGGGATAAAATTGGTCCTCTTGAAGATCAGAGCAGTTGGCTATGTATGGAACCAAAAGAAATTGGGGAGATGTTAAATGATTTTTTTGTGTCTGAATTTACTAAGGAAACTGGCATGGAGTCAATGGAAATGAAGCAAACAAGTATTGAGGTCATGGAACCTATACAGATAGAAGAGGAGGAGGTGCTTGCTACCTTGAGGCAAGTAGATAAATCTCCAGGACCTGACAGGGTATTCCCTCGGACCATGAAGGAGACTAGTGTTGAAATTGCAGGGGCCCTGGCAGATATATTTAAAAGTAGTTATCTATGGGTGAGGTGCCAGAGGATTGGCGGATAGCTCATGTTGTTCCATTGTTTAAAGAAGGCTCAAAAAGTAATCCAGGAAATTATAGGCTGGTAAGTTTGATGTTGGTCATGGGTAAATTATTGGAAGGAGTACTACTTGACAGATAGACCTCAGTATGTGCGGTTGGGAGACTGTAGGTCTGACACAGTGGTCAGCAGCACAGGAGCGCCACAGGGAACCGTACTCTCTCCGGTCCTGTTCACCCTGTACACATCTGACTTCCAATATAACTCGGAGTCCTGCCATGTGCAGAAGTTCGCTGATGACACGGCCATAGTGGGGTGTGTCAGGAATGGACAGGAGGAGGAGTATAGGAAACTGATACAGGACTTTGTGATATGGTGCAACTCAAACTACCTGCGTCTCAATGTCACCAAGACCAAGGAGATGGTGGTGGACTTTAGGAGATCTAGGCCTCATATGGAGCCAGTGATCATTAATGGAGAATGTGTGGAGCAGGTTAAGACCTACAAGTATCTGGGAGTACAGTTGGACGAGAAGCTAGACTGGACTGCCAACACAGATGTCTTGTGCAGGAAGGCACAGAGTCGACTGTACTTCCTTAGAAGGTTGGCGTCATTCAATGTCTGCAGTGAGATGCTGATGATGTTCTATAGGTCAGTTGTTGAGAGCGCCCTCTTCTTTGTGGTGGCGTGTTGGGGAGGAAGCATTAAGAAGAAGGACGCCTCACGTCTTAATAAGCTGATAAGGAAGGCGGGCTCTGTCGTGGGCAAAGTACTGGAGAGTTTAACATCGGTAGCTGAGCGAAGGGCGCTGAGTAGGCTACGGTCAATTATGGAAAACCCTGAACATCCTCTACATAGCACCATCCAGAGACAGAGAAGCAGTTTCAGCGACAGGTTACTGTCGATGCAATGCTCCTCAGACAGGATGAAGAGGTCAATACTCCCCAATGCCATTAGGCTTTACAATTCAACTGCCAGGACTTAAGAACTTTTTTTTTTTTTTTTTTTTTTAAAGCTATTATTAATGCTTTTTGAGTTAGTGATTTAGATGCATATCATATTATTACTGAGTTAAGTATTGTATGTAAGGAGTTTTTGCTACAACAAGTGTATGGGACATTGGAAAAAATGTTGAATTTCCCCATGGGGATGAATAAAGTATCTATCTATCTATCTATCTATCTAAGAGATAGGATTGACAATTGTTTAGACAGACAGGGACTTATTAGGGAGAGTCAACACGGCTTTGTGCATGGTAGGTTATGTTTAACAAATATATTAGAGATTTTCGAGGAGGTTACAAGGAAAGTGGATGAAGGCAAGGCAGTGGATGTAGTGGACTTCAGTACGGCCTTTGACAAGGTCCCGCATGGGAGGTTAGTTAGGAAGATTCAGTCACTAGGTATACATGGTGAGGTAGTAAATTTGATTGGGAATTGAGAATGGGAGAAGTCAGAGAGTGGTAGTGGAGGATTGCTACTCTGAGTGGAGGCCTGTGACTAGTGGTGTGCCACAGGGATCAGTGCTGGGTCCATGGTTATTTGTCATCTATATCAATGATCTGGATGATAATTTGGTAAATTGGATCAGCAGGTTTGCTGATGATACAAAGATTGGAGGTGTAGTGGACAGTGAGGAAGGTTTTCAAAGCTTGCAGAGGGATCTGGACCAGCTAGAAAAATGGCAGATGTAGTTTAATATAGACATGTGTGAGGTATTGCACTTTGGAAGGAAAAACCAAGGTAGAACATACAAGGTAAATGGCAGGGCGCTGAGGTGTGCACTAGGACAGAGGGATCTAGGAATACTGATACAAAATTCCCTAAAAGTGGCATCACAGGTAGATAGGGTAGTAAAGAGAGATTTTGGTTCATTGGCCTTTTTTAAATCAAAGTATTGATTATAAGAGTTGGAATGTTATGGTGAGGTTGTATAAGGTATTAGTGAGGCCAAATTTGGAGTATTGTGTGCAGTTTTGGTCACTGAATTACAGGAAGGATAATACTAAGGTTGAAAGAGAGCAAGAGAAGGTTTACAAGGATGTTGCCAGGACTTGAGAAACTGAGTTACAGAGAAAGGTTGAATAGTTTAGGACTTTATTCCCTGGAGCGTAGGAGAATGAGGGGTGATTTGATAGAGATGTATAAAATTATGATGGGTATAGATAGAGTGAATGCAAGCAGGCTTTTTCCACTGAGGCTAGGGGAGAAAAAAAACCAGAGGACATGGGTTAAGGGTGAAGGGTGAAAAGTTTAAAGGGAAAATTGGGGGGGGGGGTGCTTCTTCATAACTGAGTCTGACTGGTACTGGCATAACTGGTTCTTCTGGGCACATTCAGTCTCACTCCCAACTATTTCCTACCTTCCTTTGTACAGGTACGTAATGTCTAAAGGACCAGTGTTTGAGTAAATGAGACTCACCAAACTTTCTCCTGACTGAATCACTGGAATCTCCAAGTCAGATGGGTTCTCTCCAGTTGATGCTCTCAATCCTCGGGCTGGTTCACTTGTTGCTGTTCCCTCGTCTTCAGTCGTGGTTTTTCTTCCAATAAATCTCTCACTGCAGGTCTAACTTTAACATGAAAGATAATGAAGCACGTTAACAATGAAAAGGAGGACCAAACGTATCTGCTGAATGTTACTAGGAACAAAACTCACTGAAATTTAAACGTTGGCAAATATAATGATGTCAGTGAACAATCTTTAATTGTCCCTCACACATCACAAAACAATACGGGATAAGAAGGAGCCATCATTCAGTCATGGTAAGACACAAGACACAGGAACAGAATTAGGTGATTCAATCCATCTGGTCTGCTCCACCACTCAACCATTCAATCATGGCCAATTTTTATTCCAACACCATATTCCTGCCTTCCTCCTGTAACCCTGAAACTACTCAGCAATCATCAGTATATTAATCTTCACAAATATACCCAAATGGCAGCCTCAAACAAATTCTGCGGCAACAAATTCCACAGATCAGACATCTTGTGGCCAAAAATTTTTTCTCATCTCAGTTTTAAAGGAAAGCATCTTTATTCTGAGACGGTGCTCTCAGATCACAGACTCTCTGTCTAATGGAAACATCCTCTCCACGTCCACTGTATCCAGGCTTTTCAGCATTCGGTAAGTTTACTTAACCATACATCCCCCCACCACCCCCACCGTCCCTCTGAACTCCATTGAGCACAGGTCCAGAACCATCAAATGCTCCTCATACATAACACCGATCATTCCTGAGATTATTCATGTGAACCTCATTAGCAACAACTGCACCGGACACATTTCCAGGAATAACAGACAAAGCAGTTCCAGGATAATTTACAGGGAAAAGTTGTGCTTCCTTTACTGTTATACTATCACTCCATTTCCAGGTTAAAACAGGACCATTTCAGGAAATTTGTATTACAGTTCCTAGGATACAGATCTTGTCTTGTCCATACTGGACCGACCGCCGTCGCTGGACTATAAACGTGCAGGAGTAATGTATGGCTCAGCTCTACTGCGGGAAGCGGAGGCTCGAACCATTCTCCCCCTAGACTTCCCAGTCCCTCGGTAAAGCAGGCAGTGAAACCAAAGATCCCCACAACCTGGGACGTTCTCCTTTCTCACCCACCCCACTCCGGGAGAAGACACAACAGCCATAAAGCTCCAGAACAAATGCGAGAAGCCTCAGGAAACGAGGCGAGTTCGGGTAAGTTAATGGGACTCAGCGGCCAAAATCACACCACGTGATCTGGCGTCACAAAGCAGAGGGCGGGGCGAATCTGCGGCACACAGTCTCACGTGACCTGTCGGCGGGACTTCAATTTCAATTCTGCGGAAACAGACAGCCTGGGCTCCTGGTTTGGATCGTTCAATGCAGATTAACTGAAGTCGACACATTTCTGACGAGCCCAGATAGTTGGGAAACAAATGAATTCCTGGCCCACAGTTCGGGGCTCACGGCCAACATCGGATCTCCCCGCTCGGGATCGGTCTCAATACTCACCGATGGGAAAGTGATATCCTCGGCCCGCAGACAGTGATCCCGACGGAAGAGACGAAAGTCTTTCCTGAACACACAGCCGACCCACTTCAGCTCTGCGCGGAGAGGATTACACCGTCCACCCGGAGACTGTGAACATGCGCGAAAAGATTTTTACATCATCGGGAGGCGGGGCCTCGGAAACACGCGCTATGCTGCCCATCTGCGGTTAAATGGGAGGGGCAAACGGGATCACGTGTCAGGAGTGGTGACCACCCCCCCCCCCAGGCAGAGACTCCAGCGACTCAGTAGTCTGTGGAAAGAGGCAAACCTGCCGCTCACATCTCCTCTCACCTTAAATGTATTAGACATTTCAACCCCCCAGGAAAAATATATCCACTCTATCTATTCCTCTCGTAATCTTATAAACGTCCATCCAGTCTCGCCCCAGCCTGCGCCGCTCTGGAGTAAACAACACAAGTTTGTCAAGCCTCTCGTTATAGCTCATGCCCTCTAATCCAGGCAGTGTCCTGGTAAACCTCTTCTGCGCCCTCTCCAAAGCCCCGACATCCTTCCGAGAATGGGGGCGACCAGAACTGTATGAAACACTCCAGATGTGGGCTAGCTAGTTTTATAAAACTGTGTTACGAACTGAAACGTTTTAGAAACGAACCAGCAGCAATAGAGTTCACACTGGAGTCTGGTTTTGATGGTTAAAACACTCTGTTTATTAGTATCTACTTATAATATAGTAACTTAACGAAATAAAGGAAAGTTAACAGTGTTAAGTGTATATATGTGCAAATGTAATTCCCAGTCTATCGAGCCTGAGGGAACAAAGTTTAGAGTCTTGAGATGGTAAGTAGGAAAATTCAGTAATCCACGGAATAAATGACGGGAGAGAGATATTTGTAATCCAGGGTGAAACGCAGAGAAAAGGCCGTTACTTCAAAATAACCGCCGACGAAGTTCTTATCCGTTGAATCCGTCCACAGACGAGTTATCAGCGAAAGTGGACCTGTCTTAGGAATACCGTCTTCCAGGGGTACCACACAACATACCCAGGCAAGGGTTAACACAAGATATTACAAACCCCACTCCTATGGATTATACGAAGTGACAGCCACACACATTCGTTGTGGTTCCGTGTACCGATGATCAACCCACTCTTGTGGGCATAGGAGAGTTCCAAGCCTCAGCTGCGACTAACTGAAGCTATCAGCTTTTCCAGTCTCTCTCTCTCTTTAGACTGGCCGACTGCCTGTCTGCAGATCGCTCTCTCTCTCTTATGGTTCAGTCCACAGTTAGCGCTGTCAGCCCGTGACTGACGTCATAGCCCCGCCTCCTCACGCCGGCGCTCTTAAAGAAACAGTCACAGTACGACCGCAGGCTCGGAACAGCCGCAACACAACTTCCCGACTTTTGAACTCAATGCTTCAACTAAGAAAGACAACCATGTCATTTGCCTTCTTAACCACCCGATCAATCTGTGCAGTCTCTTTCAGGGAGCGATGAACTTGGAGTCTAAGATCCCTCTGATCATCGACATTGTTCAGGGTTTTGCATTTAACAGTGTACTGTCGCATACATTCGACCTACCGAGCTGCCAAGATGATCATCACTAATCAAATCTCACTGAGATTTCTCAGGTCCTGTTGAATTTATTGCCAAGTGCACAAGTAGGGGAAGGTACAGGGACAGAGAAACACTGACTTGTGGCAGTATCAGAGGCAAGTACATTCAGATAACACAAGGAACACAAGTTATACGATTCTCTGTCAGTAACAATCTATAAATATGTTTTACGTCATTAACAATGTATAAAATACATTGTGTCATGATCAATATTAAAATGTGCATTTTGTGTCAATAACAGACTTGGAAATGTTGAATTTGGTCCCTGTCTCCATTCCTCCTGTAATCCACAACCAGTTCCTTTGTTTTTGTCACAATGAGGGAGAGGTTGTTTTCTTGACACCACTGTGTCGGGGTGATGACTTCTTCTCTGTAGGCTGCCTCGTTATTAATTGGGATTCGGCCGATCAATGTTGTGCCGTCAGCAAATTTAATTAGCAGATTGGAACCCGCCACTGCAGCCCCACAGTGCACTATGTACTGATTGCAAAGCTACGAAATTGCATGTGAATAGCCTCCCCTCCCCCAACTCCACTCTTTCTGCGTCACCAGCAGACTGGAGCATCTCACATCTCGCTGCCTCCGCCAGGACATTAAACTGTGAACAACTGTGGTCAGGGACTGATCTCTGGGGTACTCCAAACGCTACCTCCTTCCAGTCTGAAAACGACCCACTCATCCAGACACACACTACCGGCAGTTTATCGATCTCCAACGAAAAAGCCTAATCACCTAATCCTGAGGGTCAATACCATTGCTGACTCTGAGTTTACCACCGTCAAATGCCGGGAGATACATAATAATCAGAAAGTCTCTAGTTACAGCCGTGTAAATAAAATGTGATCTCAGTAGGTGTGTGGCGCATGCTCAGTATGCGAAGGAGACAGACAAACTGAGCCAAGTCACAGACTGATGAAAGGGGAGGAATGATCCATTTTGACACAGAGAGGGAAGCAGAGAGTTTGATATTGTGCCTGATACCGGAACTGTGGCCAGTTAAAAGATGATAGATAGATAGATAGATAGATACTTTATTCATCCCCATGGGGAAATTCAACTTTTTTTTCCAATGTCCCATCCACTTGTTGTAGCAAAACTAATTACATACAATACTTAACTCAGTAAAAAATATGATATGCATCTAAATCACTATCTCAAAAAGCATTAATAATAGCTTCTAAAAAGTTCTTAAGTCCTGGCGGTTGAATTGTAAAGCCTAATGGCATTGGGAAGCTTTGTTCCTTCAAAATGTTTTGAGTTGTGACATTGTTTTTATCAGAAGGCACCATGAAGACTCAAATTATTTCAGTTGAATTGCTGTTCTTCACCCACTGACGTGCTTTGTAAAATTTTAGCAGTGTAGAAAAGTCAAAAGATTTGTGTATGGGAATCACAAACACAACAGCACGTTAGTTCCGCTGTATCTGTCAGTTCACCAGCGCTTGAATGCCGCCGATCCTTGAATGTGGAGGCGGAGATGCTGGAGAAGACAGCGCCCCACTTGCTGCAAGGAGTGATCCATGTGTCCATGTCCGTGATCTGATTGGATACACCGCCATGACGTTCAGAGCACTGTGACGTCATTCACTGGCTCTCATTTTGGAAAGGATTCAGTCAGCCATCGCAGATACACCAACAGCTTCGCTCTGGGAAGCGGCCGTTCACCTGCTCCGTGTGTGGGAAGAGACTCATTCAGTTAACCCACCTTGTGATGCTCCGGCGAGTTCACAATAAATAGAGGCCACATTTCTGTCCGGAGTGAGCAAAGAGTTTTACTCAATCATCCCAGCTGCTGCAACACCAGCAACTTCACATCAGGGAGGAAGTTCAAATCAGCTCCGTGTTAAATGTTTAACCATCACGGTGACTGAAGGCAGCTGCAGGTTCATGAGGGACTGTTACTGTCAGATTCTGCAGTTCTTGCGGCTGCTCATCGCACCCAGGACTGAACCCTGGTCACTGAGCATTGGAGGAGTCTGTTCTGCTGATGTTAGCCTTAAACTAGACTGGTGTTTAATATTGTGGATCTGTGAAAGATAAATAAGTTTTTATCAAATCCCGTGTGTCAGGTACTTACAGTCTCTACCACACTCACGATGCAAACTAGAGAGGCCACTCGGCCCATCTGGTCCCTGCCCATATTTCTGTTCCATATCAGTATATCAAAATCTACCCCTGCCGTTCCCCTCTCACTCTCCCTGAGATGACAGGTTGCAACTAGTCACCACTCCGTGGGATAGGAGATTTCTCTTGAATTTCATAGAATCATAGAAATCTACAACACATTACAGACCCTTTGGCCCACAATGTTGTGCCGACCATGTAACTTCCTCAAGAAACTGCCAAGAATTACCCTACCGCATCGCCCCCTATTTTCCTAAGCTCCATGTACCAATCTAAGAGTCTCTTAAAAGACCCTATTGTATCCGCCTCCACCACCGTCACTGGCAGTGCATTCCACACACACACCACTCTTTGCTTAAAAAACTTGGTTCTGACATCTCCTCTGTACCTACTTCCAGGCAGCTTAAACCTATTCCCCCTCGTGTTAGACATTTCAGCCCTGGGGAAAAGCCTCTGGCTATCCACACGACCAATGCCTCTAATCATCTTATACACCCGCATGAATTTCCTGCATGATTTTCTCCAGGCTGAATAAGACGATGAGCTCACTGTGGTTGTGACGTTCTTCAGGGCTCTGGACGAAGTTGGTTAAACTCCTTCTTCCCTGCTCTCTTCAACGTTTTGGTTCATTTTCACCAATTTTAAAGGACTGTTCCTCAGACAGCTCGGTTGTTGCAATTGTTACAGACCAGCAGCAACAGATCACTAACGGAGTCTGGTTTCGATGTTAAAACCACTCTCTTCATTAGTATCTACTACAAATATAAAAGATTAAACAAAATAAACAGAAGTTAACAGTATTATGCCTATATATATCTCCCAAACTATCAAGCTTGAGAAACAATGCTTAAAGTCTTCAGATGGTAAAGTAGAAAAGTTCAGTAATCCACGGAATAAGTGAGAGAGAGCGGAGAGATTTGTAAATCCACAGGAACATGTACAGAGAAGGCAATTACGAAGAATTCCACACACATTCCACGCTGGGTAAACGAAATAACAGTTGCCGAAGATCTTATCCGTCGATTCGTTCCGAAATCCACTTAGAAATATCACCAGGTGACAGTCACAGGAATATCGTCTTCAAGTGGTTACCACAGAACACCCCGATTCCAGGTAAGGGCCAACAAAAGTGATACCACAGGATACTCCAGCAAATCCACACATATGGATGATACGAAGTGACAGTCACACATCCGTTGTGCACTGCGTGCCGATGATCAACCTAATCTTTTGGGCATAGCAGTGACAAGCTGAAGTCTCTCTCTCTCTCTTCCTCTCCCTCTCCCTCCCCTCCCTCTCTCCCCCCTCTGTCTCTGCTGCAGCGCATGTGTGACGTCACAGCCCCGCCTCACTCAGGCACTTAAAGCGACACTCACAGTAAACGAATCTGCGATCTCGCAACACAATGCACCTCTAAAGTCTGACAGCAGACTAGCGAGTGAAACTTGGATGGTGCAGAATCAGAAACCAAAGTGTTGCCAGCCTGAGTCAGGGCTTTGGGGCTCCAGAGAGAGAATGGTCTAGAGTTTACGAGGAGGAAGAGGAAGAGGAAACAGACCAGCAGGATATGGCTACAAAAGGAAGATCAGAAAAATTTGGAAACTGGTTGACCCAAAAAAAAAAGATGGTTAGTTTCTGGAAAATACTGGTGGTAATCAAAAGATCAGGCAACAATTGTGGAGAGGAATAAATAAACAACTTTTAGACCGAGCCTCTTCAGCATACCTAGACTGTGTACTCCGCTGCTTAGTTGCTGCCTGAGCTGCAGAGCTCCTTCAGTATTGTGTGTGTGAGCGTCTCTGTATGTCCAGCAACTGCAGAATCTCCTGTTTTGTATCTGCATTTTACTTTGGCATTAGATACACGTTGATATTGAGTACATTGTTTACGTGAGCCGCTTTCTGCGTTAAAAGAGCTGCAGGTTTTTGTTATACACCCGAAAAAAAATGAGATATGGACATTGAACCGGTGCTTCAAGAAATGTTTAATGGCACCGTTATTACCCATAAGGACCTGCGGAAATAATTTTTATCAGGCACTGAAGCACTGATGAACTGCGCAGGCGTCAGGCCGATGACGTCCCCGAGTATCACGCATGCGTGCAGAACACAGAAGGCTTTGAAAATGTCGGTTGCAGGTAAGAGCGATTCTTTGTGTTTTTATCTTAAACTCCGACTTCGGGACGATTCCTGTGAATTTCTGACACCATGGCCAACAATCCCGGGACAGTCCTGCCCTCTTCCCTCTCTCTCAGCCCCATTATCCGTACACGGACCTCGGGGAGCTTCCGGCTGATGAGGGAATGGGAACCGATGGATCTCTCAGACAGAGCTGAGCTCCAGCTATCTAAATGCAAGGATTAGGAACTCGGAGAAAGGGAACAAAACCCATCTGTGGACACTTTCTAGAGGTCCAAGATACGTATGTTCCACGACCGCTGGACTAAGTGTGTAAATGTAGGAGGGGACTATGTTGAAAAATAGATGTGTTAGATTTTCTAAAATTGACTCCTTCTACCTTAGGCCACAAACTTATCTATCACCCCTTTTATATAGGGAAAAGCAGTATAACATTAGATGATCATCACCATAAGATGAAAGTTTAAATCTTAGCCTTTGTTTTAAATTAGCACTTAGTCTTTCCTGTGATTAGAAAATAGGAATCTTGGCTAAATTACCAGACATAAAGTATGGTGTGGTACAGTGCTAGCGTTGTAGATTAGCAAGGATTCTACTTTGGGTTGGACTTCCAGAGCACACTTACTGGATATCCACAGGACAGTATTGTTGAAGACTAAGACAGTACTTTCAAATAGAATTGGAAAGGAAATGAGAGCTTTTACCACCTGGTCATTTGCCACCTCTTCTTGTGATTCTGCTCCTAAATGTGAAGACATGGAGAAGTGAGATTAAAATTATGCCATCGAACTGGTTGTAAGAATGGACCACACCTATTAGTCCTCATTTGCTTTATTCAGAGCCTTGTCAATGGCATGAATAACTGAATAAACATTTCATTAGAATGGGGTGGATTAAACTGAATATATAGGATCTTTAAATTATACCCCTGCCCACTTATTATTTTCGCTGGAAAAGAGATGTTGAAATTCTAAGTAATCCTGACTAAAGTGTAATATGGTTTTAAAAAAAGCTCAAGGTCAAATAAGTGTGAGACATTTGTAGAGCATTTTATAGGAAGGGACATTAAAGACATTCATCATTCATGCTGATTTTTCCTCCCAGCACTGCCGAAAATACACAAACCACCCCACCTCCCTTCAGATCTACTCCGGGCTGTGCCTGATGAACCAGCTAAGATTAGCAGTTCACCATCTGTGAGAAAAATTGAGTGCAAATACCTAATAAGTTTGGGATGTGTATATTCGTCTCCCAATTTATGATGTAGGAGCATTGATATTATGCTGCTTTGTGTGTAAAATATACAATCCTCTTTGTTCAAATCTTTATTAGCTAGTGAACTTACAAGTTTGCTTCAGGGAGTTAAGCAATTTAATTTTAAACAATAGCATGAATTGATAAATGTTACCAATTTTAAATAGCAAAAAGTTTATAGTATTTTTTTTCCTGGGAAAAAATAAAAGGGGGAAAAAGACTTTGGGTCCGAAGTTTGAATAGTGTTATGATGTGACTGCATTTTTCAAAAGAAAAGAACAAAAATTGTAGTTATCCAAATGCAGAAAGGTTAATCCTACATTAAATGTGAATTGCGATTAAGAGATCCAAGATAATGTGTATTTAATAAAATAATTTAAATCAAATTATTGCTTTAAATCTACATTATACATTCAAGAATGCATTTTAGGTAGCTCAACACCTCATGCAGGTCAGTCAGCTCCCTTTAAACTTGCACGTTTCTGTTTCCCAGATGCCTTTGAAACTTTCTTTGACCTTGTTTTCTGAGCTTCTTTTAAACTTGCAGGTTATGTGGAACACATCATTCTATAATGTGATGTCTAAAAACAGTGATTTGGAAGTGAGGAATGATGTATTAATATGAGAACATCTAATAATACAGAAAATCTGCTAGTCCGACACCCAAGACCCAATCATGACAGGTTCACTAAGTTTTACTGTGGTTAGTCACAGGTTTTGAGGGCTGTCGCCTGAAAGTAATGATCATTAATCACCATCAATGTTACATAGTTCACACTAAAAATAAAAGCACAAGGGAGAAATCGGCCTCTGCAGCACCTTTTTTTTAGAGCGCTCAGTGGTTCATTTGAAATCAGGTCCAGAATTTACCTGCACTTCTGATGGGAAATCTGTTGGATGTGTTTCTGACAAACATACACCCAAAAAATGTTATGAGTCAATGCACCAAGTGGATTGAACGCCAGCACTTTTGAATGGTGTGTTTCAGCCTATTCTGTTTCAATCTTTATGAAACGTGAAATAATCTGAAAGATCTAGAACTTGATCGAGGTCTAAAAGATTATGAGTGGCATAGACAGGGTGGATAGTCAGTAAATGTTTCCCAGGGCACCAATAGCAAACACCATAGGGCATATGTATAAAATTAATGGAGGGAAGTTTAGGGGAGACATCAGGGGTAAGTTTTTTTTACACAGAGGGTTGTGAGTGCCTGGAATGACTTGCCAGGGGTGGTGGTGGAGGCTAAAACATTAGGGGTATTTAATAGCCTCTTGGACAGGCACATGGATGAAAGAAAATGGAGGGTTACGGGGTAGTGTGGGTTTAGTTCTTTTTTTTAAGGATTATATGGGTCGGCACAACATGGAGGGCTGAAGGGCCTGTACTGTGCTGTAGTGTTCTATTCTATGGCTCTAAAATCTTTTACATCACCAGTTGAGAAAATCATCGTTGTTCTCCCTCCAATCACAAAGAGGAAATCTGCAGATGCTGGAAATCGAAGCTACACACACAAATTGCTGGAGGAACACAGCATTAGTACTCTTTTCCATAGATGCTGCCTGGCCTGCTGAGTTCCTCCAGCATTTTGTGTGTGTTGCTTGTTCTTCCTCCTTTCGGTCTGCACTTTTCTACCGGTGAGAACATGCTTCCACCAATTCTGTCTGGCTACATAATGATATCAAACACCTTTGCCCTGGCCAACAAGTAGCTTTCACATCACAAATGTGCCAGACTCCAGTGAGACAGATTACTGCCCTTCCCTTCATATTCATTGGCATTACCATCACTGAGTTCACCACTGTCAGTCACCTGGGGGAGGGTTCAGGGGAAATTTTTATGTACAATACTGTGTGTATTGTGGTGATGCAAGAGTTGCTGGAGAATTTTCAAGTGGGAAGAAGTGGACTGATATTTGGAAATCTGAAATTTAAAGCATCATTTAGGAAGAAGATCACAAATAGGTGGTTTGCCAAAGCTGTGGCGAGTAAATCCGTCATTAACCTGTTACATAGGTTGTATGAGAGTGCAGATGAACTCAATCAAGCCCAGAGCAGATTAACGTTCTTACTGACAGTGATTTGCTCGCTGTTGAAATGAATACCTCTCTATATAAAATTCAGTTTGCACATGTTGTTGTCACTGGGTAAAAATTGTACAGCACAAGATTTTTGCACACACTGGTCATTACAAGTTAGAGGGGACACTGGTGGGAAGGCGGGGAGACCTCCAGTGTCCCTGATGCCCTCACGTAGAAGGTATATATCAAGCTGCTCTTTAAGGAGTTGGAGCTGGAAATGGATGAATTCCGCATCATCCAAGCGTCGGAGGGTGTGATAGGTATGACGTGCAGAGAGTTGAGTTACACCCAAGGTGTAGGACATAGGAAACTGGGTGAGAGTCAGGAAGGAGAATGAGGTTAAATAGCCATCACAGAGTACTCTTGTTGCTATCCCACACAACAACAGGTGGACACTTTACAAATTGTTGGGGGGGATTACCTGGCAGAGGAAAGTCAAAGGGGGTGATAGGGGATTTGTTAGTTAGGGGAACAGAACTAGAAAGGGACTAATATCCTAGTGGCAAGGCTTGCTAGTGCTCCCCTGTGGGGTGGGTGGTTAAACTAAAGTTGCAGGGAGGATTGGAGCCAGAATGACAGAACAGATAGTGGAGAGGGTGAATTGAATTGAATTGACTTTATTACATACATCCTTCATATACATGAGTTGTAGAAATCTTTATGTTACGTCTCTGTCTAAATGTGCAATGTGAAATTTATAATAGTTTATAATAAATAGTATGTACAACAGGAGAGTCAGGATAAATAAAAGTACAATTGTATCAGCATGAATTAATCAATCAGAGGGCCTGGTGGAAGAAGCTGTCCCTGGGCCTGTTGGTCCGGGCTTTCAGGCTGTGGTACCGTTTCCCAGATGGTAGCAGCTGGAACAGTTTGTGGTTGGGGTGACTCTGGTCCCCAATGATCCTTTTTACACAGTGGCCCTTTTTACACACCTGTTTTTGTCAATGTCCTGAATAGTGAGAAGTTCACATCTACATATGCGCTGGGCTGTCCGCTCCACTCTCTGTAGAGTCCTGCAACTGAGTGAAATACAGCACCCATACCGGACAGAGATGCAGCCAGTCAGGATGTCTCAATTGTGCCCCTGTAGAAAGTTGTTAGTATTTGGGGCCCCATCCCAAACTTCCTGAACCGCCTGCGGTGAAAGTGGCACTTTTGTGCCTTTTTCACCACACAGCCAGTATGTACAGACCAGGTGAGATCCTCGGTGTTGTGTATGCCAGGGAACATAAAGCTGTTCACCCTCTCAACCCCAGATCCTGGGTCAGCCTGTCTCCATTTCTCCTGTAGTCTACAGCCAGCTCCTTTCTTTCAGTGATATTGAGGGCAAGGTTGTTTTTTTGACACCAAACAGATGTCTTTCAGACCTCAGGGCATGAAGTTATGATATTGTAGCCATTACTTGGACTTGTCCTTAGCCCAACAGTCTGAGGGATTTCAAGGAACAAATCTGTAGGGAGATTGCGGACTATGCCAAGAAACAAAGGTTGATAAAGTGAGTGATTTTAACTTTCCATTTATTGACTGGAATCCTAGGCTGTAAAAGGACTAGATGGGGTAGAGCTTATCAAATCTACCTTAATCAGTACGTAAAATTCCCAATGTAGAAGTGTGCAATAAGCTATTGGGAAGTGATCTAGGGCTAGTGACAGAAATTAGTGTATGGGAACACTTTGTATCTACTGATCATGAGATTCCAAGTAAATACAGAAAAACAGAGGCCTGGACCTCTCTTGAGATTCTAAATTGGAGAAAGGCCAATTTTTATGGTATTTGCAAGGATTTGACAAGCGTTAATTGGGACAGGATTTTTTTTCACAAAGGAGTACTTGGTAAGTGGGAGTTCTTCAGAAGTGAAATTTTAAGGGTGTAGAGTTTGTATGTGTCTGACAAAATAAAAGTTGAATGGTAACTAGTGCAGGGAATCTTGGTTTTCAAGAGATATTGAGGCCCTGGGACTGTTGGGTGCAACCAAAACTCATTAATGACAACCATTTCATAATTCCACTCCCGAACTCATCTGACTTTCCTTTAGTTGTCTTCTGTTGGATTCTAAAAGCTTCCTAATGGTCTTTTGCTCTTTTGTTTGCCCTCTCCTCTGTTTTTATGTTGGTTTTGGATTCTCATTTAACCCACGGTTGTGCCCTGCTGCCTTTCCAATGCTTCCATGTCTTTGGGATGTATCGATCACTCAGCTCTCGAATTGCTCTCAGAAACTCCAGCCATTGCTGCTCCGTTGTCACTCCTACCTTTTCCCTTCCAAACACGTTTGGCCAGCTTCTCTGTCACAGAAACATGGAGAAGTTCAGTGGACAAACAGGCTATTTGGCCCATCTAGTCAATGCCACAAAAACATTTAAGCTCTCTAATGCAACTACCTGCACCGGGATCATCACCCTCCATACCCGTACCATCCAGGTACCTGTCAAACTTCTCTTAATGGTGAAATCGAGCTCATATTCACCACTAGTGCTGACATCTCATTCTACACTCTCACGACCATTTCAGCAAAGAACTTTTCCAAATGTTCCCATTAAATTTTTACCTTCCCTGCTTACCCATGACCTCTGGTTGTCGTCCCACCCAACCTCAGTGGAAAAAGCTGCTTGCATTTACCCTATCTATACCCTCAGAATTTTGTTTACTTCTAACAAATCCTCAAAGCAAGGTATAATTTCCTTGTTTATGTTTAGAGCCTTTTTTAGGTGTATAAGATGATGAGGGGCATTGAGTGTGTGGATAGCCAGAGGATTTTTTCCCAGCGTTAACATGGCTAACAGGAGGGGGCATAGTTTTAAGGTGCTTGGAAATATATGCCGAGGGGATGTCAGGGGTAGGTTTTTTACACAGAGAGTGTTGGATGTGTCGAATGCACTGCCAGCAGCGGTTGTCGAGGCGGATACAACAGGGACTTTTAACACTCTCTTAGATAGTTACATGGAGCTCAGAAAAATAGAGGGCTATGCACTAGGGAAACTCCAGGCAGTTTCTAGAGTAAGTTACATAGTCGGCACAGCATTGTGGGCCAAAGGGTCTGTAATGTGCTATAGATTTCTATGATTCTATGAAATTCAAGGGAAATCTCCAAACCCACGGAGTGGTGACTAGTAGTGAATAGTGGGAAAGTTACTGGAATGTATGTGCAGGAACCGGAAATATAAGTATTTGGATAGATGTGGACTGATTAAGGATAGGCAGCATGGCTTTGTGTATGGTAGGTCATGTCTAACCAATCTTACAGAGTCTTTCGAGGAAGTTATCAGGAAAGTGGATGAAGGCAAGGCAGTGGATGTTGTCTACATGGATGTTAGCAAGGCACTTGACAAAGTCTCATATGGGAGGTTGGTCAAGAAGGTACAGTCACTCAGCATTCAAGATGAGATAGTAAATTGGATGAGACACTGTCTTTGAGAGAAGCCAGAGTGTGGTAGCAGATGGTTGCCTCTCTGACTAGAACCTGTGTCTAGTGGTGTGCCACAGGGATCAGTGCTGGATCTGTTGTGGTTTGTCATCTATATCAGTAATCTGGATGATAGTGTGGTTAACTGGATTAGCAGATTTATGACCACCAAGACTGGTGGTGTAGTGAACAGCGAGGAAGACTATCATGGCTTGTAGTGTGACCTGGACCCCCTGGGAAAAATGGTTTTAGAAATGGAAAATGGAATTTAATGCAGATCAGTGTGAGTTGTTGCGCTTTGGTATGACCTACCAAGGGAGGTCTTTCACAGTGACTGGTCGGGCATGGAGGAGTGTTTTAGAAGAAAGGGACCTGGGAATACAAGTCCTTAATTCACTGAAAGTGGTATCACAGTTAGATAGTGACGGAAAAAAAGATTTTAGCCCATTGGCTTTCATGAACCAAATACTGACAATAGATGGATATTATGTTGAATTGTAAAAGAGGCCTAATTTGGAGTATTGTGTGATGCTTTGGTCACCTACCTACAGGAAAGCTTTAAAAGAGATTCAGAGATTTCAGAGAAAATTCACAAGGATGTTGACAAGTTCGGAGGACTTGGGTTATGAGGAAAGATTGAACAGGTCAGGACTTTATTCATTGGAATGTAGAAGATTGAGGTGAGATTTGATTGTGGTAGAGGGGCATAGATAGTGTAAATGCAAGCTGGCTTTCTCCACTGAGATGGGGGTGGGACTTCAACCAGTGGCTAGGGGTTAAGGGTGAAAGGTGAAATGTTAAGGGGAACATGAGGGGAAACTTCTTCACACAGATGGTCATCTAGGTTTGGAATGAGCAGCCATCCCGAGTGGTGCATGCGAGCTCGATTTCAACATTTAAGAGGTTCGTGTAGGTACCTGGATGGTAGGGGTGTGGGAGTGGCAGTTTAAATAGCTCAGCACAAGACTAGATGGCCCAAAGGGCCTGTTTCTGTGTTGTACTTTTCTACAAGAACCTGAAATATTACAAAAATTCACTCTAACCCCTTTTAACAGCTGTGCGGACCAACCATTCATCTCAGCAGGAATTTTTTTATATGGCGTTAAAACTGTAGCACTTTCAGTTAATAATACATAAAAGAAAATCCTAGATGCACATCCACAAAGACAATTTGCGTGAGACTGTTCCAGTTACTGTGGGGCCAGGCACCCTTGCAGCTCAGCAGGAACAGGGAATAATACCAATGGAGAGAGTCAAACTGAGCCAGGTCACAGATTGGAGACGGCAGAAATGCCCCATCCTTATAGAGACAGGAAGAGCATCAGAGAATTGATGGTCATTCCAGATACCAGCACTCTGCCCAGTCAGAAGATGATTTCTCTGTCCAACTTTTGTTGAACCTCACTGTAACAGTGTGATACCAGATCAAACTTTGACAACTAAAGTAATCTCATCTGAAATGTTGTCCTAAACCCATTGATGGATTTTGTAAATCTTTTCACAGGATAAAAATGAGAAGGAATTTGTCGCCGGGAATCTCAAACACGGCACGCCAGTTTTGCTGTCTCTGTCTGGATATTTAAGAAATGGAGCAAGAGATTCAATTGACCATCCTTCCTGCTCAGACTGTGGAGAGGGATTCAATTGGTCATTTGACCAAATAGCAAGCCTGTCATTTTACACAGGAGAAAGGCTGTTCACCTGTTCAGACAGTGGGAATGGATTCACTCGGTTATCACGATTGAAGGTACATCAGCAAGTTCACACTGGGCAAGGCCATTCATCTGTTCTGTGTGTGAGAAGGGGTTCAGTCGGTCTTCCCACCTGTGGACACACCAGTCAGTTCACACCACACCGGGCAGAGGCTGGTCATCTGTTGAATTTCTGGGAAAGGAAATCTCAGTTATCTGACCTAATGGCTTACCAGCGAGTTCACACTGGGGAGAAGCCATTCACCTGCTCAGTCTGTGGGAAGGGATTCACTCATTTATCCCAACTACAGAGTCACCAGCGAGTTCACACTGGGGAGAAGCCATTCACCTGTTCAGTCTGTGGGAAGAGATTCACTCATTTATCCCAACTACAGAATCACCAGCGAATTCACACTGGGGAGAGGCCGTTCACCTGCTCAGTCTGTGGGAAGGGATTCACTCAGTCATCCAACCTACTGGTACATCAGCGAGTTCACACTGTGGAAAAGCCGTTCACCTGCTCAGAATGTGGGAAAGGATTCAGTGACTTATCCAGCCTACTGAGACATCAGCGAGTTCACACTGGGGAGAAGCCGTTCACCTGCTCAGACTGTGGGAAAGGATTCACTCAGTCATCCCAACTACTGAGACATCAGCGAGTTCACACTGGGGAAAAGCCGTTCACCTGCTCAGAATGTAGGAAAGGATTTACTGATTCATCCACCCTACAGAGTCATCAGCGAGTTCACACTGGGGAGAAGCCATTCACCTGTTCAGAATGTGGGAAGGGATTTACTCAGTTATCCCACCTGCAGAGTCATCTGCGAGTTCACACTGGGGAGAGGCCATTCATCTGCTCAGACTGTGGGAAGGGATTCACTCGGTTATCCACCCTACAGAGACATCAGCGAGTTCACACTGGGGAGAAGCCGTTCACCTGCTCAGAATGTGGGAAGGGATTCGCTCAGTCATCCCACCTACAGAGTCATCAGCGAGTTCACACTGGGGAGAAGCCATTCACCTGCTCAGTCTGTGGGAAGGGATTCACTGAGTCATCCCAACTACAGAGTCATCAGCGAGTTCACACTGGGGAGAAGCCATTCACCTGCTCAGTCTGTGGGAAGAGATTTACTCAGTCATCCCAACTACAGAGTCATCAGCGAGTTCACACTGGGGAGAGGCCGTTCACCTGTTCAGTCTGTGGGGAGAGATTCACTCATTCATCCAGCCTACAGAGACACCAGCGAGCTCACACTGGGGAGAAGCCTTT
Source organism: Hemitrygon akajei (assembly GCF_048418815.1). Lineage (NCBI taxonomy): Eukaryota > Metazoa > Chordata > Chondrichthyes > Myliobatiformes > Dasyatidae > Hemitrygon > Hemitrygon akajei. Next base: position 971,137 of record NW_027332006.1, on the reverse strand, counting down.
CATCTGCTCAGAATGTGGGAAGAGATTCACTGAGTCATGCCAACTACTGAGTCATCAGCGAGTTCACACTGGGGAGAAGCCGTTCACCTGCTCAGTCTGTGGGAAGAGATTCACTGATCCATCCACCCTACAGAAACACCAGCGAGTTCACACTGGGGAGAAGCCATTCACCTGTTCAGAATGTGGGAAGAGATTCACTCAGTCATCCAGCCTACAGAGTCATCAGCGAATTCACACTGGGGAGAGGCCGTTCACCTGCACAGTCTGTGGGAAAGGATTCACTGATCCATCCATGCTACAGAGACACCAGCGAGTTCACACTGGGGAGAAGCCATTCACCTGTTCAGAATGTGGGAAGAGATTTACTCAGTCATCCCAACTCCAGAGACATCAGCGAGTTCACAATGGGAAGAAGCTGTTCACCTGCTCAGAATGTGGGAAGAGATTCACTCAGTCTTCCACCCTACTGAGACATGAATGTGTTCACACCGGTGAGAAGTTGTTCAATTGCACAGAATGTGGGAAACGGTTCACTCTGTCATCCCACCTTCTGGAACACCAGCGAGTTCACACTGGAGAGAGGCCATTCATCTGCTCAGAATGTGGGAAGAGATTCACTCGCTCTTCCACACTACAGAGACATCAGCGAGTTCACACTGGAGAGGAGCCATTTACCTGCTGAGAATGCGGGAAAGGATTCACTCAGTCATCCCAACTACTGGCACACCAGTCAGTTGTTATGAATCCCTAGGTTTTGTTTGCTGTGGACTGTCATTTTAAGAGAGAGAGATTAAGAAGGTGAATCAGTCTGACTTGCAGCTTGTTTACATCACTCCCAGCTTGTTTATTTTTAACTGAGGACACAGACACTCAGAGTTAGACGGAGATGAATGAGGAAAAATGGAAGGATCGAAACAAGGGAAATAGGTGCCAAGGGTCACTGTTTGGAATTTTCCTATGCCCACAAGTGTGGGTTAATTATCGATTCAGCATACATCGAATGTGTGGTTGTCACCTCGTTTAATCGATAGGAGTGGATCTGATTTGGGGTATCCTATGAAGACCACTGATGTGTTAACCCTTGCCTGGGTGTGGTGTGGTAATTCATTTGAAGACAATACGCCTTGTGACACGTCACTTTGCGTGATAATTAGTATGTGGATTTGGAAGGATGACAGATAAAATCTACAGTGACTGTTCTCTTGTTTTACCACCATGGAACATGTGGAATTCGACATAATTGCCTTCCCTTGACATTTACCCTGGATTACAAATATCTCTCTCATCACCTGTTCTGTGGTTGAACTGAACTTTCATAATTTACCATCTCAAGACTCCAGACGTTGTTTCCCCCAAGCTCAATAGTTTTGGATTTATATATACACACATATATACACGTAACACTGTTAACTTTTGTTTATCTTGCTTAAGTTACTATATTATAATTAGATTCAAATAAAGATAGTTTTAACATCAAAAACAGACTCCAGGTGTAGTCTCCATGAGAAAATCTGCAGATGCTGGAAATTCAAACACACACAAAATGCTGGTGGAACACAGCAAGCCAGGCAGCATCTATAAGGAGAAGCACTGTCAATGTTTCAGGCCGAGACCCCTCATCAGGCAGTCTCAGGCAGTCCTGACGAAGGGTCTCGGCCTGAAAAGTCGACAGTGCTTCTCCTTATAGATGCTGCCTGGCCTGCTGTGTTCCACCAGCATTTTGTGTGTGCTGTTCCAGGTGTAGTCTATTGGTGCTGATTTGTTTCTGAAGTTTTACGATTCATAACAAAATTGGGGCCTGCATCCGGGATATGAACAGCTATGGGGGCGTAGTCATTAATTATCGATTTCATTGGGGAAGTCCCTTTTGATTTATTTGTGTGTGGAAAATCAGCAGCAGATGCTGATTATTGTTTGGAAGCGTCAACCTCTGAGGCATTAGAGGATGCCAGACGGATTGAGTTGTTGAGTCTTGCCAGAAAGTTAAAACTTGCTATGTTGAAATTGACAATGAGGAGGGCACAGTTGCAGAGGATAACAGCTGAACATTATATATCTGAGGGTGTGTTTAAAGTGGAGGAGTTGGAGGTGTTTCCTGAAAGTAAACCTAGTGAGCTTGAGCTCCAGTACGAGTGAGAAAAATTAAAGATGGAGGCTGCGGAAAGGCAGAGGCAGTTTGAGGCTATAGAGGCAGAAAATCAGAGAGGAGGCAGAAAAACAGAGGGAGGAAGCAGAAAGACAGAGGCTATTTGAGCTGGAAAAGATAGAGTGGTTGCAGTTCAGGAGTCTAGCGTTAGACTCTGGTGATAAGTTTGAGGCCAGTCAGGAAATTAAATTGGTACCTCCATTTGATGAGACAGAAGTTGATAAATACTTCCAGCATTTTGAGAAGGTTGCTTAGAATTTAAAGTGGCCAAAAGAGGGTTGGCCTATTCTCTTACAAAGTGTGATTAAGGGGGAGGCTTAGCAAGCCTATTCTGCTTTGACAGTTGATGAAGCAGATGATTATGTCATAGTGAAACAGGCTGTGCTCAAAGCTTACAAGTTGGTCCCAGAATCATACAGGCAAAAGTTCAGAAATTTGAGGAAATCTGTGAACCGGACATATGTAATTTGCTTATGAGAAGTCTGTGTGTTTTGATCGCTGGTGCACATATATGATGATGATAAATATATGATGATTTTAATAGCTTGAAAGAGTTAGTTTTAATTGAAGAATTCAAAAGGTGTGCTCTGGACGACATAAAGACGTATTTAGATGTAAAGGATGCTGCCACTTTGCAGGAGTCTGCTAGATTAGCAGATGAGTTTGCTCTGACTCCCAAGGTTAAGTTTACCCAGAATAAGAGCTTCCAAAAGAGTGCCAGGGATCACCAGGGTAAACCAGAAATTAAAGCTGGGACTAGTGACAAGAGTAAGGATGAAGGGAATCAGTTGAAGGAGAAATATTCTGGTCTCACTTGTTACTATTGTAAGAAAGCTGGTCATATGATGGCTAATTGTTCTGTCCTGAAGAAGAAAAAGGAAAATGAGACAGTCCCGAATGCCTGTGTTCAGCATGTTGAAGGACCTTTCTGAAGTGCTTCTCTGTAACGTGAAATTCTTCATGCATTCTCCAAAGCTCGATGCCAACCTCTGAACCAACACATCAGACTTCCAATATAACTCGGAGTCCTGCCTTGTGCAGAAGTTCGCTGATGACACGGCCATAGTGGGGTGTGTCAGGAATGGACAGGAGGAGGAGTACAGGAAACTGATACAGGACTTTGTGATATGGTGCAACTCAAACTACCTGCGTCTCAATATCACCAAGACCAAGGAGATGGTGGTGGACTTTAGGAGATCTAGGCCTCATATGGAGCCAGTGATCATTAATGGAGAATGTGTGGAGCAGGTTAAGACCTACAAGTATCTGGGAGTACAGTTAGACGAGAAGCTAGACTGGACTGCCAACACAGATGCCCTGTGCAGGAAGGCACAGAGTCAACTGTACTTCCTTAGAAGGTTGGCGTCATTCAATGTCTGTAGTGAGATGCTGAAGATGTTCTATAGGTCAGTTGTGGAGAGCGCCCTCTTCTTTGTGGTGGCGTGTTGGGGAGGAAGCATTAAGAAGAGGGACGCCTCACGTCTTAATAAGCTGGTAAGGAAGGCGGGCTCTGTCGTGGGCAAAGTACTGGAGAGTTTAACATCGGTAGCTGAGCGAAGGGCGCTGAGTAGGCTACGGTCAATTATGGAAAACTCTGAACATCCTCTACATAGCACCATCCAGAGACAGAGAAGCAGTTTCAGCGACAGGTTACTATCGATGCAATGCTCCTCAGACAGGATGAAGAGGTCAATACTCCCCAATGCCATTAGGCTTTACAATTCAACCGCCAGGACTTAAGAACTTTTTAAAAGCTATTATTAATGCTTTTTGAGATAGTGGTTTAGATGCATATCATATTTTTTTTTTACTGAGTTAAGTATTGTATGTAATTAGTTTTGCTACAACAAGTGTATGGGACATTGGAAAAAAAAGTTGAATTTCCCCATGGGGATGAATAAAGTATCTATCTATCTATCTATCTATCTTTCCTCGCGCTCTCCTTCTTTGTCACTCTCTCTACTCCTCTAGTAACAAATCGTACTCCTCTCTCGTCTCTCTTCCTCCTCACTCTCTCATACCTCTCTTCATTTCTCTCACACACTCTCCCCTCTATACATCTGTTTCTCTTACTCTTCCATTCTCTCTCCCATCCCACAATCCCTATCCCTACCCCTATCACCTGCCACCTCACTCTCAATCTCTGTCACCCTCTGTCTTCCTCTCTCCATCTCCTCCTCTCTCACAAACTTGTCTCTCACTCACTCACCTCCGCCACTCTGTAACCTCCCCCATTTCCAGCTCTCAACTTCTCTATCTCTCTCCCTACATCCCACCCTTCCCCCTCTCTCAAACACTCTCCCTGCTGGATCCCGTATCCCACATTGTCTTCCCCTCTTTCTCACCCTCTAAATCTACCACCCACCCCACGCGTTCTCCCTCTTCGCTCCCTGTCAGTCCCACTCCTCCCCCTCTCTCCCGTCACACCCCGCGCTCTCCACCCCATCCCATACAGTGGTATGCAAACGGCTGGGCACCGCTGGTCAAACTTTCTGTTACTGTGAATAGTTAAGTGAGTAGAAGGTGAACTGGTCTCCAAAAGTCATAAAATTAAAGACAAAACATTCTTTTCAACATTTTAAGCAAGATTAGTGTATTATTAAAAACACAAAATGCTGGCAGAACTCAGCAGGCCAGACAGCATCTATGGGAGGAGGTAGTGACAACGTTTCGGGCCGAAACCCTTCATCAGGTGTTTAGTGTATTATTTCTGTTTTGTACAATTTTAGAATGAAAAAAAAGTCTTAGACCTGAATTAGCTTGTTAGGACAATGGCTTGTTCACAGTCATCGTTAGGACAGGCCAGGTTATGCAAATCGCAAAGCTTTATAAATACCCTGACTCCTCAAACCTTGTCCCAACAATCAGCAGCCATGGGCTCCTCTAAGCAGCTGCCTAGCACTCTGAAAGTTAAAATAAATGACGCCCTCAAAGCAGCAGAAGGCTATAAGAAGATAGCAACGTTTCCTCAGTTTGCAATGTAATTAAGAAATGGCAGTTAACAGGAACGACGGAGGTTAAGTTGATGTCTGGAAGACCAAGAAAACTTTCCGAGAGAACTGCTCGTAGGATTGCTGGAAAGGCAAATCGAAACCCCCGTTTGACTGTAAAAAAAAACATTCAGGAAGATTTAGCAGCCTCTGGAGTGGTGGTGCACTGTTCTACTGTGTAGCGACACCTGCACAAATATGACCTTCATGGAAGAGTCATCAGAAGAAAACCTTTCCTGCATCCCCACCACAAAATCAGCGTCAGAGGTTTTTCTGACATTGAGGGAGAGGTTGTTTTCTTGACACCAGACAGATGTTGTTCAGACCTCAGATAGAGTCAGCAATTAAATGCTTGAGAATGGTGCGATGAATGTGTTGAGCTGTAGAAATCACGATGCAAGAAGCATCATAGGAAAACCAGATGAGCTCAGGGCATGGAATTATGATATCGTAGGCATTACTGGGAATTGGTTGCACCCAACATTCTGAGGGATTTAGAGGAACAAATTTGTAGAGAGTTCACAGACTATACCAAGAAACAAAAGTTGATATAGTAAGTGATTTTAACTTTCCATATATTGACTGGGACTCCCATACTGTAAAAGGACTAGATGGGGTAGAGTTTGTCAAATGAGCCTTAATCAGTACGTAAAACATCCGGCGTAGAAGTGTGCAATAAGCTGTTGGGAAATGATCCAGGGCTGGTGACAGAAATTAGTGTATGGGAACACTTTGTGTCTAGTGATCATAATGCCATGACATTCCAAGTAAATACAGAAAAACAGAGGCCTGGACCTCTCTTAAGATTCTAAATTGGAGAAAGATCAATTTTTATGGTATTTGCAAGGATTTGACAAGTGCAGATTGGAACAGGATGTTTTATGGCAAAGGAGTACTTGGTGAGTGGGGGTTCTTCAGAAGTGAAATTTTGAGGGTGTAGAGTTTGTACGTGCCTACCAAAATAAAAGTTGAAAGGTAACTGGTGCAGGGAACGTCTGTTTTCAAGCGATATCGAGGCCCCAGATATTTTGTTCCTCTAAATTCCTCAGGCTGTTGGGTGCTACCAAGATGCATTAATGACTACAATATCATACTCCCACACCCTGAGCTCATCTGACTTTCTTTAGTTGTCTTCTGTTGGTTTCTAAAAGCTTCCCAATGATTTTTGCTCTATTATTTGCCCTCCCTTTGGCTTTTGTGTTGGCTTTGGCTTCTCATTTCACAGTTGTGTCCTCCTGCCTTTCCAATGCTTCCACTTCTTTGGGATGTGTCTATCACTCAGCTCCCGAATTGCTCCCAGAAACTCCAGCCATTGCTGCTCTGTCGTCACTCCTACCAGATTCCCCTTCCAGTCAAGTTTGGCCAGCTTCTCTGTCACAGAAAAATGGAGAAGGTCAGAACACAAACATGCCCACTCTGGACGATCAGAATGGTAATCTATACGGGAGACAAAATAGATGGGGGAGGTTTTAAATAGTAGTGTTGCATCCGCATTTACTCAGGAGATGGACACAGAGTCTATAGAGGTGAGGCAAAGCAGCATCAACTTCAGAGACTCTGGACAGATTACAGGGGTGGAGCTGTTGGCTGTCTTAAGGCAAATTAGCGTGGATAAATCCCCAGGGCCTGACAAGTTGTTCCGCAGGACACTGCGGAAGACAAGTGCAGAAATTGTCGGGGTCCAAGCAGAGATATTGAAATAATCCTTAGTGACAGGTGAGGTATTGGAGGATTGGCGGACAGCCAATGTTGTTCCACTGTTCGAGAAGGGCTCTAAGGAGAAACGAGAAAATGTTACGTTAGTGAGCTTGACATCAGTAGTGGGAAAGTTATTAGAACATATGTGCAGGAACCGGATATATAAGTAATTGGATAGATGTGGACTGATTAAGGATAGACAGCATGGCTTTGTGCATGGTAGGTCATGTCTAACCAGTCTCAGAGTCTCTTGAGGAAGTTATCAGGGAAGTGGATGAAGACAAGGCAGTGGATGTTGTCTACATGGACTTTAGCAAGGCACTTGACAAAGTCTCATATGGGAAGCTGGTCAAGAAGGTTCAGTCACTCAGCATTCAAGATTAGACAGTAAATCGGATGAGACACTGTCTTTGGGAGAAGCCAGAATGTGGTAGCAGATGGTTGCCTCTCTGACTGGAACCTGTGACTAGTGGTTGCCACAGGGATCAGTGCTGGATCTGTTGTTGTTTATCATCTATATCAGTAATCTGGATAATAGTGTGGTTAACTGGATCAGCAAACTTGTGGATGAAACCGAGTCTGGGGATTCAGCAGACTGCGAGACGACTATCATGGCTTGCTGTGCGAATGGGACCAGGTGGAAATATGGCTTGAGAAATGGAAAATGGAATTCAATGCAGACAAGTGCGAGGTGTTGCATGTTGGTGAGACCTACCAGGGTGGGTCTTACACAGTGACTGGTCGGACATGGAGGAGTGTTGTTGAAGAATGGGATCTGGGAATACAGGTCTATATTTCACTGAAACTGGTGTCGCAGTTTGATAGGGACGGAAAGAAAGATTTTGGCACATTCGCCTTCATAAACCGAAGTACTGAATGCTATGTTATGTTGACTTTGTACAAGACATTGGTGAGGCCTAATCTGGAGTATTGAGTGCAGTTTTGGTCACCAACCTACAGGAAAGATGTAAAGACTTTGAAAGCGTTCGGAGAAATTTCACAATGATGTTGCCAGGTCTGGAGGACTTGGGTTATAAGGAGAGATTGAACAGGCCAGGACTTTATTACTTGGAATGTGGAAGATTGAGGGGAGATTTGAAGGAGGTATACTACAATTATGAGGGTTAGAGATAGGGTAAAAGCAAGCTGGCTTTTACCACTGAGATGGGGTGTGACTATAACCAGAGGCCATGGGATAAGGGTGAAAGGTGAAACGTTCGGGGGAACATGAGGGGAAACTTCTGCCGGGTGAGTTTCCAAAGAGATCACCAGCTCGTAACCCAGCACGGATGGAAAGCGTGCAGGGGAGTCAGCTGGATTCGAACTCAGGACCTTTCGTCCCGAAGTCTGGCACTGATGCCACTACGCCACCAGCCAGGTCAGGAGATATTGACATGGCATTGAAACTGTGGCACTTTAAATTAACATTACATAAAGGAAAACCCCAGCTGCACATCAACAAAGGCTATTTACGTGTGAGGGTTTAGTTACCGTGGGGCCAGACACCCTTTCAGCTCAGTGGGAAGAGGGACTAATTCAAATGGACAGAGTCAAACAGAGCCAAGTCACAGATTGGAGATGGCATAAGTGCCCCATTCTTATAGAACATCAGAGAGTTTGAGGGTCGTTCCAGATACCAGCACTGTGCCCAGTTAGAAGGTGATTTCTCTCTCCAACTTGCGTTGAACTTCATTGTAACAGTGTGATGTCGGATCACACCTTGGCAACTCAAGTGATCTCATCTCAAATGTTGTCCTTCACCCACTGATGGATTTTTAAATCTTTTTACAGGTTAATCGCCAAGGAATTTGTCTATGGGAATTCAAACACAACACACCAGTTGTGCTGTCTCAGTCTAGATATTTAAGGAGCAAGGGATTCAATCAACCATCCTTCCTGCTCAGACAGTGGGAATGGATTCACTCGGTCATCTCAACTGAAGGTACATCAGCAAGTTCACACTGGGCAAGGCCATTCACCTGTTCTGTGTGTGGGAAGGGATTCAGTCAGTCTTCCCACCTGTGGACACACCAGTCAATTCACACTGGGCAGAGGCTGGTCATCTGCTGAATTTGTGGGGAAGCATTCACTCAGTCATCTGATCTAATGGCTCACCAGCGAGTTCACACCGAGGAGCGGCCGTTCACCTGCTCGGACTGTGGGAAGGGATTCACTCTGTCATCTCACCTACTGAGACACCAGTCAGTTCACAATGGGGAGAAGCCATTCACCTGCTCAGACTGTGGGAAGGGATTCACTCAGTCATCTCATCTACTGGTTCACCAACGTGTTCACACTGGAGAGAGGCCATTCACCTGCTCAGACTGTGGGAAGGGATTCACTCAGTCATCTGACCTACGGACACACCAACGTGTTCACACTGGAGAGAGGCCATTCAACTGCTCAGACTGTGGGAAGGGGTTCAGTCAGTTATCTGCACTGAAGGTACATCAGCGAGTTCACACTGGAGAGAGGCCATTCACCTGCTCAGACTGTGGGATGGGATTTACTCAGTCATCCCACCTACAAGCACACCAGTCAGTTCACACTGGGGAGAGGCCATTCACCTGCTCAGATTGTGGGAAGAGATTTACTCAGTTATACAACCTACAGAGTCACCAGCGAGTTCACACTGGGGAGAAGCCGTTCACCTGCTCAGACTGTGGGAAAAGATTCACTCGGTCATCTGAACTGAAGGTACATCAGCGAGTTCACACTGGGGAGAGGCCGTTCACCTGCTCAGACTGTGGGGAGGGATTCACTCGGTCATCTGAACTGAAGGTACATCAGCGAGTTCACACTGGGGTATGGCCGTTCACCTGCTCAGAATGTGGGAAGGGATTCACTCAGTCATCCAACCTACAGAGTCACCAACATGTTCACACTGGGGAGAGGCCATTCACCTGCTCAGACTGTGGCAAGGGATTCAGTAATTCATCCAGCCTACAGAGACATCTGCGAGTTCACACTGGGGAGAAACCATTCACCTGCTCGAACTGTGGGAAGGGATTCACTCAATTATCTGATCTACAAAATCACCAGCGAGTTCACACTGGGGAGAGGCCGTTCACCTGCTCGAACTGTGGGAAGGGATTCACTCAGTTATCCAGCCTACACAGTCACCAACGAATTCACACTGGGGAGAGGCCATTCATCTGTTCAGACTGTGGGAAGGGATTCAGTGATTCATCCGCCCTACGCAGTCACCAACGAGTTCACACTGGGGAGAAGCCATTCACCTGCTCAGTCTGTGGAAAGGGATTCACACAGGTATCCAGCCTACACAGTCACCAACGAATTCACACTGGGGATAAGCCATTCACCTGCTCAGAATGTGGGAAGGGATTCAGTGATTCATCCGCCCTACACAGTCACCAGCGAGTTCACACTGGGGAGAGGCCGTTCACCTGCTCAGTCTGTGGGAAGAGATTCACACGGTCATCCACCCTATTGGCACACAGATTAGTTCACACTGGGGAGAGGCCATTCACCTGCTCAGACTGTGGAAAGGGATTCACACAGTTATCCACCCTACGGAATCACCAGCGAGTTCACACTGGGGAGAGGCCGTTCACCTGCTCAGAATGTGGCAAAGGATTCACTCAGTCGTCCAAACTCCTGGCACACCAACGAGTTCACACTGGGTAGAGGCCGATCACCTGCTCAGTCTTTGGGCAGAGATTCTCTCGGCTATCTCCACCAACTGTGCATGATTGTCAAGTCAAACTTGAGTTTCAGGAAGGTATTAAGGAAGAGCAAGAGTTCACTGGCAGAGAGGACGGAACCTACTGCCTGAGGGTGGTTTCTGCCCAGAACATTTGGGCGGACCCCGCAGCGTCACAGTGGCAGTCCGAGAGCAGCGTCACATCAGCAGCCAGGAGCAGCGTCACAACCCATGGTAAGATGCCGAACTTTAAATAATTGTTGAGACTGTTTCAGGGAAAGGAGTACTGCTGTCTCTGCATTTGGGTTAACTCTGCTACCGAGATCATCGCACACAGGCACTTCTTGAAAACGGCGTGAGGCTTAAGAAGAGCTCGCGAACCTTCAAGAGAGTTCACCCAGTTTGGAACCATAACGGTCCAGTAGAGAAACGGAGGTGCAGGTCCGAAATCGTCTCCGAAGTCCGACAGGCAGCCAGTTTTTCACCTAATCCTAATGCTAATGCTAATGCCTTCTGACTTATGACTATCCTTGACTAGACTAATAACTGACATGACTGATTATTTATGTCTACTGACTAATAACTAAGAACTATGAGCTGCCACACTTGCGAAAATAAAAAAAGAAAAAGAAGGAAAGTTGTTTGGTCATTGAATGGAATCCGGTTAAAACCTTTGGGTAGGCGTATTCAGTCCCTTTCAAGTGGGGAAGCTGCACATGTTCAAAGGGAGCAGTGAAAATACTGCTTGACAAAACTGTTTGACTCGGAAACTGTTTGACCAGGAAACAGAAATCTGGGAGCTTTGAGCTGGAACAGCAAGAGCAATAACCTGGAGTCCTGAAAAAGGAAGGAAATCAAGTTCAGATAAAACAACATCAAAACATCACCAAAAAGTTGTACGCTCACCTGTGAACAGCCTGCAGAGGGAATCAAACATGGCTGATCAAGCTATTGGGAAATCAGTTGAGCAACTCAACCTAGAGAGAATGACAGCAAAAAGATTGTTTTCTCGTCTGGCCAACAGCATTACCAGGACCTATGAAGACATATCTGAAGAGGAGCTCAGAGTGAGTTTCAATAAACTCACAATGGAAGCCGAGAGAGTCATGGAAGCCAATGATGATGCGGAGGCCGGACTCACTGCAGAACGGGAGGCGGAGCTGAACACAGAGAAAGTAGCTGTGTCAACTGAACAGCAAAAATTCGAGCTGGCAAAGACGCCAAATGAGTGAGAGTTGAAACTAAAGGTAGTCAGAATGCTGATCCAGGAGACTCTTTGGACCAACTCTGGAAATGTTGAATTGCTCACAGTACCACAAGCAGCAGAGGATGAATGTGAAGACGTCGCTGCTGTACAACCCGATGGCCACCAGGAGGCGTATGGCTTCATGCTTAACCACCTGCAAGGACTGGTAAAGACAGTGAAGGAGGTGTATGGTCGGTGGGAACGATGGATCCCGGCAGGGGATCGGAAGGTCCTTCAGAGTCACCTGAAGGGGCTCGAACTCCACGACCCCGTTGGTTTCCAAGAAGGCCCACTTCATACAGGCAAGGAGAATGGAGGATGCTGAAAGACTAACACCGACAGCATTGGGCTTTTCCTCCAATTTTCCCACGCCAGCCATCAGACTGAAACCGACGGCCCTTCCCAAGTTTCCTGGCAGCAGACGTGATTTTCACAAGTGGAGAAAGGACTGGGAAGCACTCCAGAGGCAGGGAGAGCCGACCGGTTCAAGAGAGGTGAAAAAGGTTCAACTGCTGGACAGTCTTGACGACAAAGTCAGAAGAGACCTTTGCCTCAATACTTATAATACTGCAGATGACATCTTCCGTGTTCTAGAAAACTGCTGTGGAAATCGAGCGTGGAAATCGGAAGTGGGATAGTATTGGCGCAGCATGCGAGCCAAAATATGGGGGTTGCGGCTGCGGAAACTGCCAGCCGGGCGGCAAAGGAATGACTCTTGCTGAAGAGAGGGAACTTGTATGCAAATTCATATAAAATCAAAGCAATAGTGATAAGGGAGAAAGAAAGGCATGAACATTGACTTCTCTAACTTCCGTTAATGCTCCTCCTCCCCTTCTTACCCCATCCCTGACATACTTAGTTGCCCATCACTCTGCCTGTTCTTCATCTCCCTCTGGTGCTCCCCTCCCCCTTTCTTCCTCCCTAGGCCTCCTGTCCCATGATCCTTTCCCTTCTGCTCTGTATCACTTTTGCCAATCACCTTTCCAGCTTTCAGCTTCACTCCACCCCCTCCGGTCCTCTCCTATCATTTCGCATTTCCCCCTCCCCCTCCTACTATCAAATCTCTTAGTATCTTTCCTTTCCGTTAGTCCTGACGAAGGGTCTCGGCCTGAGACGTCGACAGTGCTTCCTTGGGCTGCTGTGTTCCACCAGCATTGTGTGTGTGTTCTTTGAATTTCCAGCATCTGCAGATTTCCTCGTGTTTGCACAATATACAAATGATACTTCACATTATGGATCATATATACAAAAAAAATCAAAGCAATAGTGATAAGCGTGGACGCTGAAAAGGCATTTGATTCAGTTAATTGGAATTTTCTTTACAGAGTTTTACATAGATTTGGTTTCCATAACAATTATTAAAACTATACAGGCACTATATGACAACGGTACCACTAGGATTAAAATCAATGGATATTTATCAAATAGTCTTACCCTAGAAAGGGGCACAAGACATTAAGGAAGATATAGCAAGATGGAACCCGATTCCTTTCTTTTAGTTTCAGTTCAAGGATTGAGTCTATTATAATGAATATACTGCCCAGACTGTTATATCTCTTTCAGACCCTACCAATAGAGATTAATCAAAATCAGTTCCATGAATGGAACAAGATGTTATCAATGTATATTTGGCAAGGTAAAAGGCCTAGAGTTCATCTCAAAACTTTGCAATTAGCAAAGGAAAAGGGTGGATGCGGCCTAACTTCTCTTAGAGGTTATTATTTTGCAGCACAGTTGAGAGCTGTGATATGCTGGAGCAACCCATCGTATGACGCTCAGTGGAAAAACATTGAGGAGCGGGTATTTCCATTCCCCATACAAGCAATTTTGGCTGATAATAACTTGCAAAGGTACATAAATACTATTGATAATCCATGGGTGAAATTGACTCTTAAAATATGAAAAACTACTATAAAAGAATATAATCTCGAGGGAGATACTGCAATTCTTAAATGGTGTGCATATGACTTGGATTTTACACCAAATAAATTGGATGCTAGATTTAAGGACTGGACAGCTAAAGGAATAACAGTTCTTTGCAACATAATGAAAGAAGGAACACTGTTCAGCTTTGAAATGCTGAAAGAAACATTTAGAAAAACAAGATTTTTATCAGTATTTATAGATGCGACAGTATGTTAATAGGATGCTTAAAATTGTAACCAACGCAAGTACATGCATGTTAGAGCTATTTAGAAAAGCATATAATTCAGATAACGGTAGTAGAATTATTTCAAGCATGAATAAGGGTTTGTCAAATCTTAAAATACATTTGACTTCATACATTAAAACAAAATGGGAGAAGCAAGGAGGGATAATTATATCTGAGGAAGAATGGACAATAATATGGAGGTATCAATGGAAGTGTACCAGTTCTCAGAAATGGAGGGAGTTCGGATGGAAAAACTTGATACGATATTTTATTACACCCTCTTAGAAATCCCATTATGATAGTAACCTCGCTGTTTGCTGGAGAAACTGTGGAAATCGAAATGCAAATCATCATTATATTTTTTGTGACTGCCCTGTTATCAAAGACCATTGGAGGGGGATACACAATGCCCGACCTGGCATCTTTAAATGTGAAATACCCTTGGGGAGTAAGACCATATATTTTGGATATATACCTCAAAAATGGTTGAAAAAAGATAAATATTTAATGAATATATTGTTGGCGGCAGGTATAAAGACTTACTAGGAAATGGTTATCACAGGAGAGTCCAAGTTTAAATGCATGGATGGAAATTACAATGGACATTTACAAAATGGAGAAGATAATCATAATCTGGAACAATTTGATTCACACTGGGAAAAATGTTTTAACTACATAATGCCTCATAGGCCTGATTTTATTCTCACAAATCAATGAATATGTTGTTAAAAAAAAAGATCACTCCCTACTTGTACATAGTTTTTTTTTCCTTTTGCTTGTTTTTTCTTTCACTCTTTTCTATAAGTGTATACCTCAGATAAATTCTATGCGGAGATTTGTGGCATATATGATTATATGATATATATCTACAATGTCTGAAATACATCTTCTGCAAATGTTTGATGATGAACTTCAATAAAAAGAAAAGAAAAAACAGTCAGATAAAACTTTTAAGTATATATTTTCATCAAAAATGAACAGGATTCAGCACTCCATGTGTGTATTTGCAATCGTGATAAGAAATACAGACCAGAAAACTTAAATGAGAGGCCAACTCAGAACAATAAATCATCACTCTGGAAGAAAACATTAACCAGTGGAATGAGTATGACCCTCCATGGGAGACATCCCAAGGATCTGAGCAGACTAGATGGTGACAAGGAAGCATCGAGAACCTGACTGGGAGTTGGAGACCTCTCCCCAAAAAACAAAGGGGTTCCCTGCAGAAATACAGGACAAGATGTTTGACAAAAGGGGGAAAACATCAAAAATACATGAAATATTAACAAACGAAGCAGTTAGTGCAGAAAATGCCAGAGAAACCAGACACAATCCAACACGTTCCAGGATCCTGCAGCAGTAACTCAATCTGATTACTTACAAAGGTACAAACAAATGGCAAATATCATTCACCAAAATCTTGCTTTAAAATACAAACTCATGAATACCCTCCATCACTTCATAAAGGTACCATGAATTCAAGCCCGATACAGTTTTAGTGTCAAAATCTTACAACTTATATGATAATCAATACATTATTTCAGATACAATCCATAATAACCATCCGGATATAATATTACAGGATAAACAAGCAGGAACAACTCCCCCAGCAGATTAAACCATTCCCAACACAAATGTGTTCCTCAACCAGTGGAGCACCTCACCACACGCATTGTTTGTGTCATCAGTCAGACAACCAAATTATTTTCTCTGTCAATCAGCTTCCAAATGTTGCTACTCTGTCATTCGTTGCCACGCCCCGCTGCTGATTCCCTTCTCTTCATCACCCGACCATTGCCCAGAGCCCCAAACCCTGCCCTGTGTCGACCCCCCTCGGGTTTCTGATCCTGCTTCGTTGAACATCCGACAGGTGGTTCCCCATTCCGGTTTCAGTCTTTAAAGGAAAGGGGTGCTTTAAACAACTTTTAGAAGCAGGGAAAATGACACATAATGTGGAAATGAGTCGTAAATAAGGAGGTTAACTACCAAAGTCATTCTTCCTCAGTCCAGAGATGAGAGGGACGAAGAATATGTCAGACAGAACTGCAGTCAGATCGTCTTCTTCAGTCTGAAGATAATTCAAGGGGAACCTCTTCACCCAGAAAGTGGTGACTGCAACCCATTCCACAGGGAGAACGAGAGGGGAACAACAGGGGAGGATTTAAAAGGACTGTTGTGGAACAGAATCAGTGGTAGGGTTTAGCAGGCCTGAGTTGACTCTCTACTGTACACTAGCAGTGTTATAAATTCAACAGATTCCGAATACTGACTAATGAGGCCGACATTATGCAGGTGTTCCAAACTATAAGTGTACAGAAACGGAGAATGTGCGCAGTTGAGAGAATTTGGCGCTGAGTAGGCTACGGTCAATCATGGAAAACCCTGAACATTCTCTGCATAGCACCATCCAGAAACAGAGAAGCAGTTTCAGCGACAGGTTGCTATCGATGCAATGCTGCTCAGACAGGATGAAGAGATCACTACTCCCCAATGCCATTCGGCTTTACAATTCAACCGCCAGGAGTAGAATATGTTAAAGTGCCGGTTAGGACTGAGCTTAAGTTACCATTCAATGTATTTAAATAGTTAAGTATTGTATGTAATTAGCTTTGCTACAATAAGTGTATGGGACATTGGAAAAAATGTTGAATTTCCCCATGGGGATGAATAAAGTATCTATCTATCTATCTATCTTTTCTCCTTGGAGCGACTGAGGATGAGAGGTGACCTGATAGAGGTGTACAAGATGATGAGAGGCATTGATCGTGTGGATAGTCAGCGGCTTTTCCTCAGGGCTAAAATGGCTGCCACAGAGGGCACTGGTTTAATGTGCTTGGGAGCAGGTACAGAGGAGATGTCAGGGGTAAGTTTTATACTCAGAGTGGTGGGTGTGTGGAATGGGCTGCCGGCAATGGTGGTGGAGGCGGCTACGATAGGGTCTTTTAAGAGACTACTGGATAGGTACATGGAACTTAGAAAAATAGAGTGCTATGGGTAACCCTCGTAAATTCTAATTTAGGGACATGCTCAGCACAACTTTGTGGGCCGAAGGACCTGTATTATGCTGTAGGTTTTCTATGTTTATTTTTTTCTTTTACCCCATTTCTGTAGAATCAACTACGAGAGAGGACTGGTTTAAGGTGAGAGAGGATTGAGTTAATAGGGATCCCAGGGGAAAATTATTAATCCACTCTCCCTTCCGGTTCATTGTTTAACTAACACGATGAGTGCATTCTTAGGTTGGAGGAGCAACAACTCATATTCCATCCGGATGACATGAGCATCGATATCTCTAACTTCTTTCTCCACCTTTTCATTTCATCAACCCACACGCCAGTCTCCTCCATTCTGTCTCCTTACTTCTCTCTTCTTCACTGCGGATCGTCTCCTTCTGGTTCCCCTTTACTTTCTTCCCCATTGTCCGCTCTCCTCTCCTATCAGATTCCTCCTTTTCAGTCCTTTGCATTTTCCACCAACCACCTCACAGCGTCTCACTTCATCTCCCACCTCCCGCACCCACTCACCTTCACTCTTATCTGGCTTCACCTATCACCTACCAGCTTGGACACTTTCCACTCCCCACACCATCTTATTCCGGCTTCTCCCCACTTCCAGTCCTGATGAAGGTTCTCGGCAGGAAATCTCTGTTTGGCTTTATCCCCTCTATAGAAGCTACCAGACCTCCTGACGTCCTCCAACATTTTGTGTATGTTACTCTGCATCTCCAACATCTGCAGAATCGCATCGGGACAGAGAGCAGAATGCAGAGACTACATCGGGTCTCTCTAATGTCGAGGAGGCCACACCTGGAAAACTGGAAACAGTAGATGACCCCAACAGGCACGATGTTGAAAAGTTGCCTCATATGGAAGGACTGTTTAGGACCCTGACTAGTGGTGAGGAGAGAGGTTAGGGGCATCTCTGGCACTTCATCCACGTGCAGTTGGCGTCCAGCCCCTACACCCATTCTTATCGTGGTGATTTACCACAATAACAGGACCCCCTGATTTGTGGACTCCATTGTCACCAGGTGGCGCTCTGGCGCAATAACGCTGAGAGACAGAAATGTGATGCTGCAGCCTGCTGAAATGTTTCTTCAAGATTCAGGGTTGTTTAATTCCATTTCCAGCAGACACGTGTAAATGAGGTCGAAATAATTATTACTCCGGTTCCAATGCAACACAGAAACACAACGGTAACAACATATATCCACAACTTATATACAGTGCACGGATTGATTGTATGTTCATAAAGTGACGCTCGGCATAGGATGCCTGCATATAAGATGACAGACAGGAAATGATAGAGGTGTTTGGTGTTGTGGAAGGGTGGGTTAGAGGGTAGAGATATTTATCAGCTTTACTGCTTGGGAAAAGTAGCTGTCCCAGAGGCTGGTAGTCCTGGTGAGGACGCTGTGTATCTACCCCCGATGGGAGTGAGACAAATAGTCCATGAGTGGGATGGGTGAAGGTAGATTGTGAAAATAAGATCGGTGCTTGATCTCAGGAGAGGGAATTTGGAAAATACCAATGAGATGCCTTTTAGAACAGCTTGGAATTGTGCAGCCGGCTGGTGGCGTAGTGGCATCAGTGGCGGGAGGTCCTGAGTTTGAATCCAGCCGGCACCCTTGCATGCTCTCCATCCGTGCTGGGTTAAGAGCTGTTAATCTCTTAAAAAAAAAATCTCACCCGGCAGAAGGCAAATACAACAATGGCAAGCCATTGCTGTAACTATCCTCGTACATGATTTCCCAATACGTCAGAGGAAATCGCCCGCTAAATTGAAAATTCCGGATGTGACCTACCTTCCCTTTGCGATTGTGCCCACTAGGGAAAAGTTAATTCTGGAATGAACCAAATTTGATTGGGGAGCTTTTGGTAAAGGGAGCATGTGGATACAGTGATAATAACACGACTGAATCCACCCTTCATTTTGAGAGGGGAAAGGTAAAACAAGATGCATCATTATTAGTGGAGTGAGGGGAACTACGGAGGCACTGGAGAAGAGCTTACCAAAGTTGATTGGAAGGGGACACTGGCAGGGATGATGGCAGAATAGCAATGGCTGGAGTTGCTCCACTTGACAGCCTCAGGGTTGAAGAGAAACACATCATATTCCACCTGCGTAGCTCCAACCTGAAGGCATGAATATCGATTTCTCCTTCCAGTAAAAAAAAATTCACAGCCCATTGCCTTTCCTTCTACTTACTCCCGAGTAACGTATCTTTACACATTCTGACCACTGACATTTGGGACTTCCATATTCCTGCCAGTGCCTTCCACAGATAAGAGTGAGTACAATACTTATTCAGTTCATTAGCCATCACCTTTCACCCTCACCCCATTATTCCCTCTCCAGCATCATTCTCCAGTGGTTTGGTATCCATTTCTGTCTCTCTTTTACACAATATGTACCTGAAATTAAAAATGGTATCCTCTTTAATATTACTGGCTAGCTCATCTATGTATCTCATCTCTTCCTTCTTAATGGTTTTGGTTGCATTCTGTTCATTTTTAAAACTTTCCAATTCTCTAACTGCCTAGTAATTTTTGTTCTGTGCCCCCTTTGGTCTTTATGTTGTCTTTGGTTTCTCTTAGCAGCTACGGTTTTGTCACCTTACCTTAAGAATACTACTTCCTCTTTGTGATGTGTATATCCCGTCACTTCCAGATTGCTTCCAGAAATTCCAGCCATTGCTGCTCTGTTTTCATCCCTGCCCGTGTTCTTTCCAAATCAATTTTGACCAATTTTTCTCTCAGGCCTCTCTAATTCTCTTTTTATTCATATCTGACTTTAGTTTCTCCTTCTCTAATGTCGGGGTGAATTTGATCATATGAAGATCACTTGTCCCGAAGGGTTCCTTGAACTCAAGTGACCTAATTAATTCCGGTTCATTACAGCACCCAATCCAGAATATCTGATCCCCAAGTGGGCTCAACCACGAGCTGCTCTAAAAAAAATGCATCTTGTAGGCATTCTAGGAATTCCTCCTCTTGAGACCAACACCATCCTGATTTTCCTAATCTCCTGCATGGCAATCCCCCATGACTATTGTAACATTGCCCCTTTTGCCCCTTTCTATCTCTCATTGTAATTTGTGGACCACATACTTACTACTGTTTTGGGGTCACTATACAATTCCCATCAAGGATTTTTTTGTACATTTGCTGTTCCTTAATACTACCCACAGATTCCACACTGCCCAACCCTATGCCACCTCTTATCTAATGATTTTATTTAATATTTTACCAACAGAGCCACACAAACCCACGACCAGCTTGTTATTTCACTAAACATATAAATATTTTGGAAACAGGAAGACCTGCAGATGCAAGAAATCGAGAGAAATTCACACAAAATGCTGGAGGAGCTCAGCAGGTGGGGCAGCATCTATGGATGGGAATCAACATTTCCGGCCATGACCCTTCACCGGGACTCGTGATAACCACGTATCTGAAAAATCAACAAGCAAAGACAACAGAAAGTAGTGCAATATTGGGAAAACCTTTGACAAAATTTATTTCAAGGCTTTAAAAAACTGCCGAACAGAGCTCAATAGTTAACAAATACAACAAAGGCAATAAACACTTCCATCAATACCGGCATTGACTTTTTTTAATGAAAATATCTTAGTCCCATTTCAATCAGTAAAATTTACAAAGATAAGTAAGAACTGAAATGACAAGTTTAGAAAAGACTATTTACACTCAAACCCACTGAGATTAACACGACTTTGGACAGAAGGAGGAAGAGGAATAACACAAATGAGAAAAAAAAATCACATAAGACCATAAGACACAGGAGCAGAATCGGCCATTTGGCCCATCGAGTCTGCTCCACCATTTCATCATGAGCTGATCCAATCTGCCCTTTAGTCCCATTCCCCCACCTTTGATGCCCTGACTACTCAGATACCTATCAATCTCTGCCGTAAACACACCCAATGACTTGGCCTCCACTGCTACCCGTGGCAACAAATGCCACAGATTCACCACTCTCTGACTAAAAAAAATTCATCGCATCTCTGTTCTGAATGGGCGCCCTGTAAACCTTAAGTCATGCCCTCTTGTACTAGACTCCCCCAGTCACTGTCGAAATTGCATTCAGCAACGGGTATGGGCAAATATCCAGCCTACAGCTTATTGAAACTTTCTCCCCAATGTGAACCCGGTCGTGTGTTACAAGGTTAGATTACTGAGTGAATCCCTTCCCATATTCACAGCACGTGAATGGCCTCTCCCCAGTGGAACACAATGATGCAGCCTTGGTGGAGACAGTTGACAGAATCTCTTCCCAAAGTCTGAGCGGACGATCGGCCTCTAAGTGGTGTGAACTCGCTGGTGTTTTAATAGATGAGATGATCGTGTGAATGCCTTCCCACATTCACAGGTCGAAGGCCTCTCCCCAGTGGAACTCACTTGTATGCCAGCAGATCAGATGACTGAGTGAATCCCTTCTCACAATCTGAGCGGGTGAAATCCCTCTCTGCTGTGTGAACTGACTGGTGAGTCACTAGGTGAGATGATTTGGTGAATCCCTGTCCACAGTCTGAGTAGGTGAACAGCCTCTCCCCAGTGTGAACTCGCTGGTGACTCTGTAGGTTGAAAGATCGAGTGAATCTATTCCCACAGTCTGGGCAGGTGAACAGCTACTCCCCAGTGTGAACTCGCTGGTGTCTCTGTAGGTTAGATGACTGAGTGAATCTCTTCCCACAGACTGAACAGGTGAAATCCCTCACTGCAGTGTGAACTGACTGGTGAGTCACTAGGTGAGATGATGTGGTGAATCTCTTCCCACAGTCTGAGCCACACAACCCCATCAGTTCTATTATCCAGATCACTGACAAACCATGTGAGAAGTAGCGGACCGAATACTGACCCCTGAAGACCACAAGTCACTGCTGGCCAACCAGAAAAGGCCCCTTTTATTCCCACTCACTGCCTCTTGGCTGTCAGCCATTCCTCTATCCATGCCAGTATTACTTCTGACTTTTATCCTGTTAAGCAGTTTCATGTGTGACACCTTATCAGATGCCTTCTGAAAATCCAAGTAAATGATATCCACTGCCTCTCGTTTGTCCATCCTGCTTATGACTTCCTCGAAGATCTGTAACAGACTTGTCAGGCAAGATTTCCCTGTACAGAACCTATGCTGGCTTTGACTTATTATATCATTAGTCTCCTAGTACCCCAAAACCTCATCTGTTATCATGACTCCACACTTTCCCAGCCACTGAGGTTAGGCCTACTGGACTATAATTTGCTTTACCTTGCCTTCCTCCCTTCTCAAAGAGTGGACTGACATTTGCAATCTTCCTGTCCCCCAGGACTATGCCAGGATCAAGTGATTCTTGACGTGTCATGACCGATGCATCTGTTATCTCTCCAGCAACCTCTCTCAGGACTCTGGGATGTAGTCCATCTGGTCCAGGTGACTTATCCACTTTAAGAACCTGAGTTTGCCTAGCACGTTTTCCTTTGTAATAGCAATGGCACTCACTCCTGTTCCCTGACACTCACGGATCTCTGGCATACTGGTGGTGTCTTCTACAGACAAGACGGATGCAAAGTACCTATCAAGTTCATCTACCATCTCTTCCCCATTTGTACCCCATGAGCATCATTTTCCAGTGGTCCAATATCAACTCTCGCCTCCCTTTCGTATATTTTATAACTGGTTTATATTATTGTATAGTTTGCTGTCATATTTCACCTTTCCGCTTACAGCTTTTATTTTAAATTTGCCTGTTGTTGGATGTTAAAAGGTACCCAATTATACAACCTACTACTCACTTTTGCTACCTTATATGCTTTTATACAGTCCTTAACTTCCTTTGTCAGCCACGACAGCCTAGCCCCGCTGTTTGAGAACTACGTCTGTGGGACATATCTATCCTGCACATTATGAACTATTCCCAGAAACGTCAGCCATTTATGCTCTGGCGTCTTCTCCACCTGCATCCTCCAATCCACCTGGTGAATCACCTTTCTCACGCCTCTGTAATTCCCTTTCATTCCTTTGTGATACTACACATGTGACCTGTGCTTCTCCCTCACAAATTGCAGTAGGAATTCAATCATATTATGATCACTGCCTTCTAATGGTTCATTTACATTAACCTCCATAATAAGATCTGGGTTATTACACAACACCCAATGTAAGATAGCAGTTCCCCGAGTAGGCTCAACTATCAGCTGCTCTAAAAAGCCATTTCGTTTGCATTCAATACATCCCCTCTTTTGTGATCTCACGCCAATCTGACTTTCCCAATCCTCCTGCAGATTGAAGTCACCCACTACAGCTGTGTCATTAAATTTATTACATAAATGCCAAACATTCAGCTGTACCTGGGGCAGAAGTGAGGATACATGCTTTTACCAAGGAGAGAAGGTGTTTTTGAAGCTGAAAGGCCTGAAGGTAGATAAGACACCGCAGAGTTCAGAAAGAGGTAGCTGAAGAGATTGTGAAGGCATTAGAGTCATAAAACACTACAACACAGGAAAATGCCATTCGGCCAGTCTAGTCCGTGCTAAAGCATTAATCTTCCGAGTTCCAACAACTTCCACCTGGACCATAGCCCTCCATATGCTTCTCATCCAGTGACCTAAGCAAACTTCTCTTAAAGATGACAATCGTCCCTGCCACTTGCTCTGGCAGCTCGGTGCACACTCTCCCCGCCTCTGAATGAGAAGTTCCCCCTTAGTTTTCTCTTCAAGTGATGAGTAATGATCTATCAGAAATCACTAGATTTTGGAACGGTTCTGGTGGACCAGAAATTTGCAAATGTCACTCCACTCTTTAAGAAGAGAGGGGGCACAAGAAAGAAAATTATTGGACAGTTAGTCTGACCGTAGTGGTCAGGAAGATGTTAGAGTGTACTAAGAGTGTGTTTTTTTGGGTACTGTAATTGGGGAAACATGATGAAGTAGGCCAAAGTCAGCCGGATTCTTTCGAGGAAATCTTGACTGACAAAGCTCTTGGAATACTTTGCGGAAATAACAGGCAAGATAGATAAAGCAGAGGCAGCGTATGTTGTTTGCTCGGATTTTCAGATGATCTTCAACAAGGTACCCCATGCAAGGCTTATTGAGAAAGTAAGGAGGCATGGGATCCAAGGGCACATTGCTTTGTGCATCCAGAACTGGCTTGCTCACAGAAGACAAAGAGTGGTTGTAGGTTGGTCATATTCTGCATGGAGGTCGGTGACCAGTGGTCTGCCTCAGGGATCGGTTCTGGGACCCCTACCCTTCGTGACTTTTATAAATGACCTGGATGAGGAAGTGGAGGTACGGGTTAGTAAATTTGCTGATGACACAAAGGTTGGGTTAGGTTGCAGGGGGATATTGATAGTCTGCAAACCTGGGCTGAGAAGTGGCAAATGGAGTTCAACCCAAAGAAGTGTGATGTGGTTCATTTTCTTCAGTCAAATATGACAGAATATAGTATTAATGGTAAGCCTCTTGGCAGTGTGGAGGAACAGAGGGATCTTGGGGACGGAGTCCATAGGACACTCAAAGCTGCTATGTAGGTTGCCTCTGTGGTTAAGAAGCCATACTGTGCATTGGCCTTAATCAACCGCAGGCTTGAGTTTAAAAGCCGAGATGTAATGTTGCAGCTATACAGGACTTTGGTCAGACCACACTTGGAATACTGTGCTCAGTTCTGGTCGCCAAACTACAGGAAGGATGTGGAAGCCATAGAAAGGGTGCTGAGGAGATTTACGAGGATGTTGTTTGGATAGGGGAGCATGCCTTTTGAGAATAGGTTGAGTGAACTCAGTCTTTTCTCCTTGGAGTGATGGAGGATGAGAGGTGACCTGATAGCGGTGTACAAGAAAATGAGAGACATTGATCATGTGGATAGTTAGAGGCTTTTTCCCAGGGCTGAAATTGCTAGCACGAGAGGACATAGTTTGAAGATGCTTGGAAGTAGGTACAGAGGAGATGTCAGGGGTAAGTTTTTTACACAGAGAGTGGTGAATGCTTGGAATGGGCTGTCGGCAATGGTGGTGGAGGTGGACACGATAGGGTCTTTTAAGAGACTCCTGGATAGGTACACGGAGCTGAGAAAAATAGAGAACTGTAGGTAACCCTTGGCATTTCTAGAGCAAGGACATGTTCGGCATCGCTTTGTGAGCCAAAGGGCCTGTAACGTGCTGCAGGTTTTCTATGTTTCTAAGGTGCTGCACGTGAGGCTGCTTAACAGGATCACAGCTCATGGAATTACAGGAAAGATACTTGTACTGACAAGGGAGAAAGAGTCAGAATAATGTGGGCAATTCTGTTTTGCTGTCGGTAACTAATGCTGTTCTGTAGGGGGTCAGTATTGAGACCGCATCGTTTCATGTTAAATCTGAATGATACGGATGACGGAATTGATACCTTGGTGACGAACATTGCAGTTGATACAAAGATAGGTACGGGACAGGTAGTTTAGAGCAAAGTGGGAGTCTGCAGAAGGACTTCAATAGGTCTGGAGAATGCCAGCAAAGTAGCAGTTGAAATACAGTGTATGCAAGTCATGTACATTTGGTAGAAGTAATTGGGCGTAGAAAAAAAATAAATGGGAGAAACTTGAAAAAATTAGAGGTGCATAAGTGCTTGTGAGTCCTTGAGCAAGATGCCCTAAAGGTTTGCTTGCAGATTGAGTTGATTAAGGATGACAACTGCAATGTTAGCAATATAAGAGCAAGGATGCGATACTATAGCTTTATAACGCATTGGGCAGATCACTGTTGGTGTATGGTGAGCAGATTCCGACCTGTACTTCCGACTTATTATCTGAGCAAAGGATGTGCTCGTATTGGAGTGGGTCCGGAGAAGTTTCAAAGAATGATTCCAGGAAGACCAAGAGTGGATGACCTGGATGAGGAAGTACGTGGGAAGGGATTCACTCAGTCATCCACCCTACAGAAATTTATCAATATCCACTGCTGCTGATTTCCACACACAAATAAATCAAAAGGGATATGCCCAATGAAATAGATAATTAATCGATCAATAGCCCCCAAACAACACGGCACAGCCGGACACATAACAGGGGACTTTACATCCCACAACACTGGATTCAGTAATGCAACCCGTGATAAATGTTGTTGTCCCTCTGAAATCTTAAGAAACGCACATTAAGGTGCAATTAAATGCGAGCGCATCCCACAGGTGACATCACACAGACCCCCCTCGTGCCTGACGTCACGCATGGTCTTCCCACACCGGGATCTGCCCTTACGTGCACAGCGTCTTACGTCATCCATGCGCTGCTGAGCTCGGGCTTTATCAGTTTAATAGCTGGGCTAATAATCACGTGACCAGCCCTCCCCCACCGCTGTCAACAGAGGATTCAGGAGCTGCGCTATTCCCATTGGTGCAAAGCGATGTCAATCACTTGTTACCACCAGTCGCAGAGGTGGACAAGTCCAGAGGGCGTTATCCCCGCTGAGTTCGCCTCCCGCTCCGGCCTCAAACCCCACATCACAGCGGAGTAAATGTCCGTTTTTTGATTTATTTCCATTTCCCTCCAAGGGAAGTTGGGGCTTTTGTGAAGCGTCTTCTGCGGCCGGAGTCTGATGTGTCGCCGAGAGGTAGGAGGAGACCGCTCGGCCCGTCGGTATGATGCTAGTTCCCTGGGGAGGGAGAGGAGGGATTTTATTGAAAGTAAAACGATGGTGTGAGAGGGGGCGGACAGGATGTTTGTCCCGGTGGAAATGTCTGAGCCCACGATGGTGGCGAGCAGAGGGATTCACATTGGGGGGGGGGGGGGGGGGACACCGGCAGACAGTTGACCTGCAAGTGGGGCCAATGACAGGGGTAGGAGGTGAGTGGTTGGGGCAACACGGGGCTACAGAAGATGGACATTTTTTTTGCACAGAGGATTAACAAAGTGGTTAGAGAGTATTTGTTATAGAGAGTGCAATGAAGTTTCAATAGACTGATCCCTGAAATGGTTGGGTCATCATATAATGAAAAATCAAATGTGATAACCCTTTCATTTAGAGAATCGAGGACGGAGAGGTGAACACATTGAAATGCACATTATTACCGTTTGAAACAGGGATCCCAGTCTCTGAAAAAGGGGGTGGATGCCTATATTTTATAATAAAACCCCTATTGGTTTACCTTTACCTCCTCTCCCAGTTTTATGCTTGCCCTGGTCCTTCACACCCCCTTACCTGCTTAAGATTCAGCCCATTAGCAACAGTCAGCAATTCATTCTTTTTGGCTTTTTCTGATGCCTCAGGGGTTGGCACTTCCAGAAATTTATAAATGTCCATTGCTGCTGATTTCCACACACAAATAAATCAAAAGGGATTTCCCCAATCAAATCGATAATTCATCGATCAATAGCCCCCAAATTTGTTCATATCCCAGACATAGGCCCCAAATTTGTTACAAACCATAATGCTTTAGAAACAAACCAGCAGCAATAGACTACACCTGGAGTCTGGTTTTGAAGTTAAATCTATCTTTATTAGAATCTACTTGTAATATTGCAACTTAAACAAGATAAACAGAAGTTAACAGTGTTAAGTTTATAAATGTGTGTAAATATAACTCCCAAACTATTGAGCTCGGGGGAAACAAGGCTTAGAGTCTTGAGATGGTAAAGTATGAAAGTTCAGTTCAACCGCAGAATAGGTGATGAGAGAGAGATTTGTAACCCAGGGTAAATGGCGAGAGCATGCAAATATGTAGAATTCCACAGGTTCTACGGTGGTAAAATGAGAGAACAGTTGCTGTAGATTTTATCCATCATTGTTCCAAATCCACATACAAATTCTCACCGAAAGTGACTTATCAGAAGGTGTATCGTCTTCAAGTGAACTACCACACCACAGCCAGGCAAGGGTTAACACATAACGGGTCTCCACAGGATACACCAAATCAGATCCACCCCTATGGATCAAACAAAGTGACAACCACACATTCGATGTACGGTGAATCGATAATTAACCCACACTTGTGGGCAAAGGAAAGTTCCAAACAGTGACCCTTGGCCACTAGTTCCCCGGTTTCAATCCTTCCATTTTTCCTCCTTTATCTCCGTCTGACTCTGAGTGTCTGTGTCCTCGGTTAAAACTAAACAAGCTGCGAGCGATGTAAACAAGCTGCAAGTCAGACTGATTTGCCTTCTTAATCTCTCTCTCTGTCTTAAAATGACAGTCCACAGCAAACGAAACCCAGGGATTCATAACAACGGCCAGTCCCCACTGTGAACTGACTGGTGTGCCAGTAGTTGTGATGACTGAGTGAATCCTATCCCACAGTCTAAGCAGGTGAACGGCCTCTCCCCAGTGTGAACTCGCTGATGATTCTGTAGGTTGGATGACTGAGTGAATCCCTTCCCACAGACTGAGCAGGTGAATGGCCTCTCCCCAGTGTGAACTCGCTGGTGTCTCTGTAGGTGGGATGACAGTATGAATCCCTTCCCACAGACTGAGCAGGTGAATGGCTTCTCCCCAGTGTGAACTTGCTGATGTACCAGTAGGTTGGATGACTGAGTGAAGCCCTTCCCACAGTCTGAGCAGGTGAATGGCCTCTCCCCAGTGTGAACTCGCTGATGTACCAGTAGGCTGGATGACTGAGTGAATCCCTTCCCACATTCTGAGCAGGTGAACGGCTTCTCCCCAGTGTGAACTCGCTGATGACTCTGTAGGTGGGATGACAGTATGAATCCCTTCCCACATTCTGAGCATGTGAATGGCTTCTCCCCAGTGTGAACTCGCTGATGTACCAGTAGGTTGGATGACTGAGTGAAGCGCTTCCCACAGACTGAGCAGGTGAATGGCCTCTCCCCAGTGTGAACTCGCTGATGTACCAGTAGGTTGGATGACTGAGTGAATCCCTTCCCACATTCTGAGCAGGTGAACGGCATCTCCTCACTGTGAACTCGCTGATGACTCAGTAGGTTGGATGACTGAGTGAAGCCCTTCCCACAGTCTGAGCAGGTGAATGGCCTCTCCCCAGTGTGAACTCGCTGATGTACTAGTAGGTTGGATGACCGGGTGAATCCCTTCCCACAGACTGAGCAGGTGAACGGCTTCTCCTCAGTGTGAACTCGCTGATGAATCTGTAGGGTGGATGACTGAGTGAATCTCTTCCCACAGACTGAGCAGGTGAATGGCTTCTCCCCAGTGTGAACTCGCTGGTGATTCTGTAGGTTAGCTAACCGAGTGAATCCTTTCCCACAGACTGAGCAGGTGAACGACCTCTCCCCAGTGTGAACTCGCTGATGTTCCAGTAGGGTGGATGACTGAGTGAATCCCGTCCCGCAGACTGTGCAGGTGAATGGCTGCCCCCTGGTGTGAACACGTTGGTGTGCCATTAGGTCAGATGACCGAGAGAATCGCTTCCCCGAAATTCAGCAGATGACCAGCCTCTGCCCAGTGTAGTGTGATCTGACTGGTGTGTCCACAGGTGGGAAGACAGACTGAATCCTTTCTCACACACAGAACAGATGAATGGCGTTGCCCAGTGTGATCTTGCTGATGTACCTTCAGTTGAAATGACCAAGTGAATCCATTCCCACTGTCTGAGCAGGTGAACGGCCTTTCTCCTGTGTAAAATGCCGGGCTTGCTAGTTGTTCAAATGACCAAGTGAATCCCTCCCCACAGTCTGAGCAGGAAGGATGGTCGATTGAATCCCTCGCTCCACTTCTTAAATATCCAGACAGAGAGAACAAAACTGGCGTGCCGTGTTTGAGATTCCTGGAGATGAATTCCTTCTCATTTTTAACCTGTAAAAGATTTACAAAATCCATCAATGGATGTAGGACAACATTTCAGATGAGATTACTTGAGTTGCCAAGGTTTGATTTGGTATCACACTGTTACATTGAGGTTAAACCGAAGTTGGAAGAGAAATCATCTCCTGACTGGGCAGAGTGCTGGTATCTGAAATGACCATCAATCCCCATATGTGTTTCAAGTTCCAACTCCTTAATGTGCAGGGTTACAAGCTGCAGCTGGATGCATTTCTTGTAAGTGAGGGCATCAGGGACACTACAGGTCTCCCCATCTTCCCTCCAATACCCCCTCTAATTTGTAATAACCAGTGTGTACATAAGTCTTGCACTGTGCATTTTTTTTACCCAGTGACAAGATGTGCACAGTGATTTTTTTATAGAGAGGTATTCATTTTCACAGCGAGCAAATCACTGTCAACAGGAACTTTGATCTCCTCTGGGTTCGATCCAGTTCATCTGCACACTCACACAACCTATGTAGCAGGCCTGTAATGAGTAATGAAGGATTTTCTTACCAAAGTTTTTGCATATTGTCCATATGTGGTTTACTTGCTAAGTTATGCTTTAAAAAGTCAGATTTCCAAATATCACTTCACTTCTTCCCACTTGCAAATTCCCCAGCAACTTTTGCAACACCAGAATACACACAAGTATCACCAGTTTCTGTATTCCCCTGAAGCCTCCCCCAATGACTGACAGTGGTGAGCTCAGTGATGGCAATGCCAATGAATATGAAGGGAAGGGCAGTAGTCTGTCTCACTGGAGTCTGGCACATGTGTAATGTGAAAGCTACTTGCTGCCCAGGGCAAAGGTGTTTGATATCATTATTGTACTCAGAGAGAATGGGACAAAACATGCTCTCACGGGTAGAAAAGTCCAGAACAAGAGGAGGTAGAACAAGCAACAGACACAAAATGCTGGAGGAACTCAGCAGGCCGGGCAGCATCTATGGAAAAGAGTACTAATGCTGAATTTCGCCGGCATTTTGTGAGTGTGTTGCTTGGATTTCCAGCATCTTCAGATTTTCTCTTATTAGTGATTGGAGGTAGAACAAAGGTGATTTTCTCAACTGGTGATGTAAAAGATTTTGTTCCCTTTCTCTCAGTTCCTAATCCTTGCCTTTATTATAGCTGGAGCTCAGCTCTGTCTGAAAGATCCATCGGTTCCCATTCACTCTGCAGCCGGAAGCTCCCCAGGGCCCGTGTACGGATCGTGGTGCTGAGAGACAGGGACGAGAGCAGGACTGTCCCGGGATTGTTGGCCACGGTGTCCAGATTTCACAGGAATTGTTGTGAATTCAGTGTTTAAGATAAAAACACGGAGAATCGTTCTTACCTGCAGCCGACATTTTCAAGGCCTTCTGTGTACTGCGCGCATGCGTGATACTCGGGGACGTTCTCAGCCTGACGCCGGCGCATTTCATCGGCACTTCAGAACAGCAAAATTCTTAACGCATGGCCCTATGGGTAATCACGGTGCCATTAAACATTTCTGCAAGCACCGGTTCAATGTCCATGCCTCATTTTTTTTTATAGTGTGTATAGAAAAAATTTGCAGCTGTTTTAACGCAGAAAGCGGCTCCCATAAACAATATACTCAATATCAACGTGTATCTAATGCCAAAGTAAAATGCAGTTATAAAACACAGGAGATTCTACAGTTGCTGGAAATACAGAGACACACACACAAAATGCTGGAGGAACTCTGCAATTCAGAGAGCAACTAAGAAGCGGTGTATACAGGCTAGGCATGCTGAAGGGGCTTGGCCTAAACATTGTCTTTTTATTCCTCTCCACATTTGCTGCGTGAAATTAACCACATTTTTTTCGGTCAACCAGTTTACAAATGTTTCTGACCTTTCTTTTGTAGCCACATCCTGCTGGTCTGATTCCTCCTCCTCCAGGTAAACTCTAGACCCCATCTCTCTCTGGAGCCCCAAAGCCCTGACTCAGTCTGGCAACTCTTTGGTTTCTGATTCTGCACCATCGAAGATTCACTCGCTAGTCTGCTGTCAGACTTTAGAGGTGCATTGTGTTACGAGACCGCAGGTTCGCTTACTGTGAGTGTCGCTTTAAGTGCCTGAGTGAGGCGGGGCTGTGACATCAAAAACAAGGAGAGAGAGAGAGAGAGAGAGAGAGAGAGAGAGAGAGAGAGAGAACGTCAAAACCACAGTGAGCTCATCGTCTTATTCAGCCTGGAGAAAATCATGCAGGAAATTCATGCAGGTGTATAAGATGATGAGAGGCTTTGGTCATGTGGATTGCCAGAGGCTTTTTCCCAGGGCTGAAACGGCTAACACGAGGGGGAATAGGTTTAAGCTGCTTGGAAGTAGGTACAGAGGAGATGTCAGAGCTAACTTTTTTAAGAAAAGAGTGGTGTGTGTGTGTGGAATGCCCTGCCAGTGACGGTGGTAGAGGCAGATACAATAGGGTCTTTTAAGAGACTCTCAGATAGGTACATGGAGCTTAGGAAAATGGGTGGCTATGTGGTAGAGTAATTCTAAGCAGTTTCTAGAGTAAGATACATGGTCAGCACAGCAAAGTGGGACAAAGCATCTGTAATGTGTTGTGCATTTATATGTTTCCATGAAATTCACAGGAAATCTCCTATCCCACGGAGTGGTGACTAGTTGCAACCTGTCATCTCAGGGAGAGTGAGAGGGGAACGGCAGGGATAGATTTTGATATACTGATATGGAACAGAAACATGGGCAGGAACCAGATGGGCTGAGTGGCCTTTCTAGTGTACATTGTGAGTGTGGTAGAGACAGTAAGTACCTGAGACACGGGATTTGATAGAGAACTGATTTATCGTTCACAGATCCACAATATTAAATGCCAGTCTAGTTTAAGGCTAACATCGGTAGAACAGACTCCTCCAATATTCACTGACCAGGGTTCAGTCCTGGGTGCGATGAACAGCCGCAAGAACTGCAGAATCTGACAGTCACAGTCCCTCATGAACCTGCAGCTGCCTTCAGTCACCGTGATGGTTAAACATTTAACACAGAGCTGATTTGAACTTCCTCCCTGATGTAGGAGCACTCAGACCGAAGATGTAGGGGAAAAGGGGAAAAAAGAGATAATCAAGTTGTTTGCACCATTAGGGATAAACAGAGAGGAAGAGGTGGAAAGTTTCTTGAATGCATCTATTTTAATGCTAGGAGCATTGTAAGAAAGGTGGATGAGCTTAGAGTATGGATTGATAACTGGAAAAATGATGTTGTATCTATTAGTGAAACATGGTTGCAGGAGGGGTGTGATTGGCAACTAAATATTCCTGCATTTCGTTGCTTCAGAAGGGCAGGGGGGGGGGGGGGGGTTGCAATACTTGTCCGAGAAAATAATACAGTGGTGCTTTGACAGGATAGATTACAGGGCTCATTTAGGGAGCCTATTTGGGTGGAATTGAGGAATGGGAAAGGTATAGTAACACTTATAGGGGTGTATTATAAACCACCTAATTGGGAGCGAGAATTGGAGGAGCAAATTTGTAAGGAGATAGCAGATATTTGTAGTAAGCACAAGGTTGTGATTGTGGGAGATTTTAATTTTCCACACATAGAAACATAGAAAATAGGTGCAGGAGTAGGCCATTAGGCCCTTCGAGCCTGCACCGCCATTCAGTATGATCATGGCTGATCATCCAACTCAGAACCCTGTACCTGCTTTCTCTCCATACCCCCGATCCCTTTAGCCACAAGGGCCATATCTAACTCCCTCTTAAATATAGCCAATAAACCGGCCTCAACTGTTTCCTGTAGCAGAGAATTCCACAGGTTCACCACTCTGTGTGTGAAGAAGTTTTTCCTCATCTTGGTCCTAAAAGGCTTCGCCTTTATCCTTAAACTGTGACCCCTCATTCTGGACTCCCCCAACATCAGAAACAATCTTCCTGCATCTAGCCTGTCCAATCCCTTTAGAATTTTATACGTTCCAATAAGATCCCCCCTCAATCTTCTAAATTCCACCGAGTATAAGCCTAGTCGATCCAGTCTTTCTTCATATGAAAGTCCGGCCATCCCAGGAATCAATCTGGTGAACCTTCTTTGTACTTCCTCTATGGCAAGAATGTCTTTCCTCAGATTAGGGAACCAAAACTGCAAACAGTACGACAGCTGTGGCCTCACCAGGGCCTTGTACAACAGCAGTAGAACCTCCCTGCTCCTGTACTCAAATCCTCTTGCTACGAATGCCAACATACCATTTGCTTTTTTCACTGCCTGCTGTACCTGCATGCCCACTTTCAATGACTGGTGTACAATGACACCCAGGTCTCGTTGCACCTCCCCTTTTCCTAATCGGCCATTCAGATAATAATCTGTTTTCCTGTTCTTGCAACCAAAGTGAATAACCTTACATTTATCCACATTAAATTGCATCTGCCATGAATTTGCCTACTCACCTAACATATCCAAGTCACCCTGCATCCTCTTAGCATCCTCACAGCTAACACTGCCGCCCAGCTTCGTGTCATCCGCAAACTTGGAGACGCTGCATTTAATTCCCTCGTCTAAATCATTAATATATATTGTAAACAACTGGGTTCCCAGCACTGAGCCTTGCGGTACCCCACTGGTGACTGCCTGCCAATCCGAAAAGGTCCTGTTTACTCCCACTCTTTGCTTCCTGTTTGCCAACCAATTCTCTATCCACATCAATACCATACCCCCAATACCGTGTGCTTTAAGTTTACACACTAATCTCCTGTGTGGGACCTTGTCAAAAGCCTTTTGAAAATCCAAATATACCACATCCACTTGTTCTCCCCTATCCATTCTACTAGTTATATCCTCAAAAAATTCTGTAAGGTTCGCCAGACATGATTTTCCTTTCACAAATCCATGCTGTTATCACATCTTTCACAACCAACTCTAGCATTTTCCCCACCACCGATGTCAGGCTAACCAGTCTATAATTCCCCGGTTTCTCACTCCCTCCTTTTTTAAAAAAGTGAGGTTACATTAGCCACCCTCCAATCCTCAGGAACTAATCCAGAATCTAAAGAGTTTTGAAAAATTATCACTAATGCATCCACTATTTCTTGGGCTACTCTGGGATGCAGACCATCTGGCCCTGGGGATTCATCTGCCTTTCATCCCTTCAATTTACCTAACACCACTTCCCTACTAACATGTATTACCCTCAGTTCCTCCATCTCACTAGACCCTCGGTCCTTTACTATTTCCGGAAGATTATTGATGTCCTCCTTAGTGAAGACAGAACTAAAGTCGTTATTCAATTGGTCTGCCATGTCCTTGTTCCCTATGATCAATTCACCTGTTTCTAACTGTAAGTGACCTATATTTGTCTTAACCAATTTTTTTCTTTTCCCTTATCTATAAAAGCTTTTACAGTCAGTTTTTATGTTCCATGCCAGCTTTCTCTCATAATCTTTTTTCCCTTTCCTAATTAATCCCATTGTCCACCTCTGCTAGACACTGAATTTCCTCCAGTCCTCAGGTGTGCCACTTTTTCTGGCTAATTTGTATGTTTCTTCTTTGGACTTGATACTATCCCTAATTTCCCTTGTCATACACGGGTGCACTACCTTCCCTGGTTTATTCTTTTGCCAAACTGGGGTGAACACTTGTTGTAGTTCATCCATGCAATCTTTAAATGCTTGCCATTGCATAGGAATGTTGAGGAACCAACCAGAGAGCAGGCCATTCTACATTGGGTATCGAGCAATGAGGAAGGGTTAGTTAGCAATCTTGTCGTGCCAGGCCCCTTGGGTAAGAGTGACCATAATATGGTGGAATTCTTCATTAAGATGGAGAGTGACATAGTTAATTCAGAAACAAAGGTTCTGAACTTAAAGAAGGGTAACTTTGAAGGTATGAGATGTGAATTAGCTAAGATAGACTGGCAAATGATACTTAAAGGGTTGACGGTGGATATGCAATGGCAAGCACTTAAAGATTACATGGATGAACTACAACAATTGTTCATCCCAGTTTGGCAAAAGAATAAACCAGGGAAGGTAGTGCACCCGTGGCTGACAAGGGAAATTAGGGATAGTATCAAGTCCAAAGAAGAAACATATAAATTAGCAAAAAAAAAGGCGGCACACCTGAGGACTGGGAGAAATTCAGAGACCAGCACAGGAGGACAAAGGGCTTAATTAGGAAAGGGAAAAAAGATTATGAGAGAAAGCTGGCAGGGAACATAAAAACTGACTGTAAAAGCTTTTACAGATATGTGAATAGAAAAAGATTGGTCAAGACAAATGTAAGGACCTTTACAGTCAGAAACAGGTGAATTGATCATAGGGAACAAAGACATGGCAGACCAATTGAATAACTGCTTTGGTTCTGTCTTCACTAAGGAGGACATAAATAATCCTCCGGAAATAGTAAGGGACCGAGGGTCTAGTGAGATGGAGGAACTGAGGTAAATACATGTTAGTAGGGAAGTGGTGTTAGGTAAATTGAAGGGATTAAAGGCAGATAAATCCACAGGGCCAGATAGTCTGCATCCCAGAGTAGCCCAAGAAATAGTGGATGCATTAGTGATAATTTTTCAAAACTCCTTAGATTCTGGATTGGTTCCTGAGGATTGGAGGGTGGCTAATGTAACCCCACTTTTTAAAAAAGGAGGGAGAGAAAAACTGGGGTATTATAGACCGGTTAGTCTGATGTCAGTGGTGGGGAAAATGCTGGAGTCGGTTATCAAAGATGTGATAACAGCACATTTGGAAAGAGGTGAAATCATCGGACAAAGTCAGCATGGATTTGTGAAAGGAAAGTCTTGTCTGACGAATCTGTTACGTACCCGTGACACATGACAGTGGTACCCTTGTCACGTGACTGGGGTTGAAGTTATACTGGACTTGAGGTAATGGTCTTGTGATGGTGGAGTGATGTCATTTTCCCGCCAGTAGAGGTCATGTGACAGTTTTTTTTTACAGGGTATAAAAGGAAGACCCACCCTGTCAGGTGGGGCAGTTCGTGGCTAGATTTGCCAAGATGACTTCATGTCACTGCGTGATTTAATGTGATGACGCAGTTTAGTTGAAAAATGAAGTTTTATCTAATGCCTAAAGTTTAAAAGTTCATTGCCAGCGGTTTCTTTGCTGGTGGAGAGTGAAGATAAGAATTTGGAAGATAAAGATCGAGGAGAATCGATTTTCGACGGTGGAAAGTTCGACCTTGTGTGATCCTCATTCGGAAGGATTTCGTTGACTGTTCTCGTGTTAATCTCCGCTGGGATAGCGGGAGATTGAGAATAGTGTGGAAGGAAGGTCAGTGCCTTTAAGCCGTTATATTTCATAAAATTCTTCGTGGGAAAGTTTGACGCTGGGGATAGAAGGACAACGACGTGGAAGAGAATTTAAATCGCCTTAAAAAGTCTCTCCTTTTAAATGGACTGTGAGCTTTTGAACTTTCGGCATACCGCTTTAAAGAACTGTTATTTTTCAATACCGCTTTAAGAACTGTTTGAACTGCAACGCTATTAAGAACCGCGAATCTGCCGCACAGCAGCTGAATTCCGGTTAAGCTAATGTTTGTTTACTTTTGGGGGGTTTGTTTTCAGTGTTTAATAAACGTGTTATTTGTTATAAAAACCCTTGCCTAACTCATATATATTTATTGTTGCCTGAATACGTAACAAATCTTACAGAATTTTTTGAAGATGTAACTAGTAGAGTGGATAGGGGAGAGCCAGTAGATGTGGTATATTTAGATTTTCAAAAGGCTATTGACAAGGTCCCACACAGGAGATTAGTGTGTAAACTTAAAGCACATGGTATTGGGGGTATGGTATTGATGTGGATAGAGAATTGGTTGGCAGACAGGAAGTAAAGAGTGGGAGTAAACGGGACCTTTTCAGAATGGCAGGCAGTGACTAGTAGGGTACCGCAAGGCTCAGTGCTGGGACATCAGTTGTTTACAATATATATTAATGATTTAGATGAGGAGATATATGACAGAAGAAAAACGAAGACAACTTGTTAATAAAAAACTACAATATAATACACTCCAGACATATCGTACAGAAAAAGTAATTATGAGAACTAAACAGAAATATTACAAATTAGGTGAAAGATCACATAAAATTCTTGCTTGGCAGTTGAAAACAGAACAGGCTTCTAAAACAATAAATGCAATTAGAACAAGTGTAAAAAAGATTACTTATAAACCTTTAGAAATTAATGAAACTTTAAAAGAAATTTATACTGAACTATATCAATCAGAATCACAAAATAAGATTGCTGAGATAGATAATTTTTTATCACAAATAACCCTTCCAAAATTAAATTTGGAAGAACAGAAAGGATTAGATAGGTCCTTTATATTAAAAGAGGTTGAAGAAGCTTTAGGATCACTTCAGAGTAATAAATCCCCAGGAGAAGATGGTTTTCCTCCTGAATGTTATAAAAAATTTAAAGATTTATTAATTCCTCCTTTTATGGAATTAATATACCAAGTGGAAAGAATGCATAAACTCCCACAATCTTTTTTTAACAGCGATCATAACTGTATTGCCAAAAAAAGATAGGGATCCTTTAAAACCAACATCATATAGGCCTATTTTGTTTGTTGAATACAGATTATAAAATAATCGCAAAAATTTTATCTAATAGAATATCTAAATATTTACCAAAATTAATACATATGGATCAAACAGGTTTTATTAATAACAGACAATCAATGGATAATATAACCCGGTTACACAGTATAATTCATTTGGCACAAAAAAGAGAGGAAATGAGTGTGGCAGTTGCTTTGGATGCAGAAAAAGCATTTGATAGATTGGAATGGGATTTTTTATTTAAGGTATTGGAAAAATATGAGTTAGAAAAATCTTTTATACAATGGATTAAAACCTTAAATACTAATCCTCAAGCTAAAGTAGCTACAAATGGTCAGATTTCAACACCATTTTGCTTAACGAGGTCAACTAGATGAGGCTGCCCATTATCACCTGCTTTATTTGTATTGGCAATGGAACCATTAGCTGAATTAATTAGAACAGATTCATACATTGGGGGCTTTAGAGTTAATCAAGAAGAATATAAGATTAATTTATTTGCTGATGATGTTTTGATTTATTTAACAAACCCATTGCAATCTTTGCAAAGAATATCTTTTAGATTGGAAGAATATGGGCAAGTATCAGGGTATAAAGTACATAAGAACATAAGAGATAGGAGCAGGAGTAGGCCAATCGGCCCCTCAAGCCTGCTCCGCCATTCAACAAGATCATGGCTGATCCAATCTTAACTCTAGTTTTCACCGAATCCCACAAGGCAACAGTGCCAATCAATAGGGCACCATGCCGCCCATTTTATTTTATTATTCATCCCGCCCAAACCCATGTGATCACCTGGGGAAAAAAAAACAAGTTGCCAATTGAGGAGAAAAAATCTGGAAAATTCCTCTCCGACCCATCCAGGCTATCGAAAACTGGTCCAGGAGATCACATGGCTGATCTAAACCTAGCCTCATGTCCACTTACCTGCTCGCTCACCATATCCCCTAATGCCATTTTTATCCAGGAAAATGTCTATCTCCGTTTTGAATTTATTGAGTGTAGTAGCTTCCACAGCTCTCTGGGGCAGTAAATTCCACAGCCCCACTACCCTCTGAGTGAAGAAATTTCTCCGCGTCTCAGTCCTGGAACGGCATCCCCTTATTTTAAGATTATGCCCCCTAGTCCTAGTTTCACCCATCATTGGGAACATTCTCCCCGCATCCACCCGATCAAGCCCCTTCACAATCTTATATGTTTCAATAAGATCGCCTCTCATTCTTCGGAACTCCAATGAGTAGAGTCCCAATCTACTTAACCTCTCATCATACATCAACCCACCCATCCCCGGAATTAACCTAGTGAACCTTCTCTGCACTGCCTCGAGAGCCAGTATGTCCTTTCTTAAATATGGACACCAGAACTGCACGCAGTACTCCAGGTGTGGTCTCACCAATACCCGGTACAACTGCAGTAAGACCTCCCTGTTCTTATACTCCATCCCCCTAGCAATAAAAGCCAGCATTCCATTGGCCTTATTGACCACCTGCTGCACTTGCATACTAACTTTTTGTGTTTCCTGCACCAGGACCCCCAGATCCCTTTGCACAGAAGCACTTTCCAATTTCTCTCCATTTAGATAATAACTTGCTCCATTATTTTTCCTGCCAAAGTGCAAGACCTCACACTTGTCAGTATTATATTTCATCTGCCAAATGTCTGCCCAATCACTCAGCCTATCTATGTCCCCCTGCAGGGTTTCAATGTCCTCCGCACTCATTACACTCCCTCCCATCTTTGTGTCATCAGCAAACTTCGATACGTTGCACTTAGTCCCTTTCTCCAAATCATTAATATAGATTGTAAAGAGTTGGGGTCCCAACACCGACCCCTGCGGAACACCACTAGTCACCAACTGCCAGTCTGAGAATAAACCATTTATCCCAACTCTCTGTTTTTTGTTAGAAAGCCAATCCTCCACCCATGCCAGAATATTATCCCCAATCCCATGATTTTTTACTTTAAGTAATAATCTTTGGTGTGGCACCTTGTCATATGCCTTTTGGAAGTCCAAATACACCACATCCACTGGTTCCCTTTTATCTACCCTATATGTTATGTCCTCAAAGAACTCCAACAAATTTGTCAAACATGACTTCCCTTTTGTAAAGCCATGCTGACTTTGTCCTATTAAGCTATGTTTATCCAAATGCCCTGTTACTGTTTCCTTAATTATCGATTCCAACATTTTGCCAACCACAGATTTTAGGCTAACTGGCCTATAATTCCCAGCCTTCTGTCTATTGCCCTTTTTAAATAAAGGAGTTACATTAGCATTTTTCCAATCTGCCGGGCCATTGCCGAGTCCAGCGAGTTTTGAAAAATTATCACTAATGCATCCACAATCCCGACCGCCACTTCCCTTAAGACCCTAGGATGCAAGCCATCTGGTCCAGGGGATTTATCCACCTTCAGTCCCATTAATTTATCAAGTACCATTTCCTTGGTGATTTGAATCGTAGTTAGCTTCTCTCCCCCTCGAGCCCCCTGTTTATCGAGTGTTGGGATAATTTGAGTGTCCTCTACTGTAAAAACTGATACAAAATATTTGTTCAGCGTTTCCGCCATCTCCATGTCCCTACCATTAATTTCCCAGTCTCATCTTCTAGGGGACCAACATTTACTTTAGCCACCGTGTTTCTTTTTATGTAACTATAAAAACTCTTACTATCTGCTTTTATGTTTATCTCCAATTTACTTTCATAATCTATCTTCCCCTTCTTAATCAATCTTTTTGTTATTTGCTGCTGATCTTTAAAAGCTTCTCGATCTTCAATCTTCCCACTAGATTTAGCTACCTTATATAACTTTCTTTTTAGTCATATACTTTGCTTTATTTCTTTACTTAGCCACGGATAACTATTTTTTCTTTTACACACTTTTTTCTTCAGTGGAATATATTTTTCTTGATAGTTGTAAAATAACTCCTTAAATATACACCACTGATCAAGTACCGATCTACCCTTTAATCTATTTTCCCAATCCATCTTAAGCAATTCCGCTCTCATACCATCATTGTCTCCTTTATTTAAGCTCAGTACGCTTGTTTGAGATCCAACCCTCTCATCCTCTAATTGAATATGGAATTCGACCATGCTATGGTCACTCATTCCAAGAGGATCCTTTACTAGGACATTTTTTTATTAGTCCTGTCTCATTACACAGGACATTACACATTACTAAGACTGCTTGCCCCCTTGTCGGCTCAGTAACGTATTGTTCAAGGAACCCATCCTGAATACACTCAATAAACTCTTCTTCAAGGCTGCTGTGTCCCACTTGATTAGTCCAGTCAATATGAAAGATAAAATCCCCCATAATTATAGCTGTTCCCTTATTACAAGCCCCAACTATTTCCTGATTTATGCTCCGACCAACTGAGTTACAGCTGTTTGGAGGCCTATAGACTACTCCCACCACTGCTCTTTTCCCTTTACTATTTCTTATTTCTACCCAAATTGTTTTGTTATCCTGATCCTTTGAGCCAATATCATTTCGCTTTATTGCAGTGATTTCTTTCTTTATTAACATAGCCACCCCACCTCCTTTTCCTTCTTGCCTGTCTCTCCTAATTGTCGAATACCCTTGTATGTTTGATTCCCAGTCCTGGTCACCCTGCAGCCATGTTTCCGTAATTGCCACAATATCATAACCATACGTAATTATTTGTACCGTCAACTCATCAATTTTATTCCTAATACTACGTGCATTCAAATAAAGGACTTTCAAATATGTTTGACACTTATTTCCTACCTTTTCCTTTTGTACAACTTTACGCTTATCTCCGTACATTCTTTCCCCTCCTGACACACTCTGTCTTTTTATTCCTCCACTTTTACCTACATCTATTACCTTCTCTATTGTCTTTTTAATTATTTGCTCTCTAGAATCCCCCTCCCCCCCCCCCCACTAGTTAGTTTAAAGACCTCTCTGCAGCCCTAGTTATATGATTCACCAGGACACTAATCCCAGCCCGGTTCAGGTGAAGCCCGTCCCTCCGGAACAGTTCTCTCCTGTGCCAGTGTCCCAAGAAGCAAAACCCACTTCTCCCACACCAGTCTTTGAGCCACGCGTTTAACTCCCTAATTTTATTTAACTTAGCCAAATTTGCTCGTGGCTCAGGTAATAATCCAGAGATTATTACCCCTGAGGTTCTGTTTTTTAATTTGACCCCTAGCTGCTCATATTCCTGTAACAGAACCTTCTTCCTTGTCCTATCTATGTCATTGGTACCGATGTGTATTAAGACAACTGGATCCTCCCCCTCCCACTGCAAGTTTCTCTCCAGCCCAGAAGAGATGTCCTTAACCCTGGCACCAGGCAGGCAACATAGCCTTCGGGACTCTCGCTCTCGGTTGCAGAGAACCCTATCTATCCCACTGACGATACTGTCCCCTATTACTACAACATTTCTATTGACTCCCCCCTCTGGAATGGCCCCCCACTCCACGGTGCTATGGGCAGGTTGCTCATCCTCCCCACAGTCCCTGCTCCTGCCCTCACAGGGAGTTAAAGCCTCGAATCTGTTGGACAAGAGCAAGGCCTGCATCTCTTCCAGCCCTACCTCCTGGATTCCCCTACTTGCCTCACTCATAGCCACACCATCCTGTGCTTGACTGCAATCTACATTAGTTAATCTATTAGGTGTGGCTATCTCCTGGTACACAGAGTCCAGGTAACTATCCCCCTCCCTGATGTGTCGCAGTGTCTGAAGCTCGGACTGCAGCTCATCAATATGAAGCTGGATTTCCTCGAGCAACAAACACTTGCTGCAAATGTAGTCGCCGTGTCCCTCAATGGGGTCCACCGGTTCCCACATCTCGCAGCAGTAACACATCACCTGCTCCATGCTATACAGTTAATTTAATGTACTAGTATTAGTTATGCAAGAACCCTTTGCCCCAATACAGCTAACTATCACACTATTTAACAATACTTTTAAAGTCATAAGTGTAAAAGGAAGCAGGACTACTTACCAATACTTACCAAGCAACTAGCTGTGAGAGCTCTGCAGCTCCGGTCTTCCTCGCCTCGCCCGGTTCCGCCTCGCCCATTGAGCCAAAGCCCTTAGGCCTCCACTCTACTCCCGGCTCACTCCACTGCCCGCAATGACGCTGCCCACTGTATTGGGCTGTGTTCCTTTTAAATCTCCCGCACTTCACTGCCCGACGTCACACGCCTGCACAGTCCCGCCTCTCTCAACTCAGATGAAAACCGGTAAAATTCAAAATGGCTTCCGCCTCACTCTTGCTCCGATTCTCAGAAGTCCTTCTCCGAAAATCTGAAAGGAGTGAAATTTTACCCCTTACCAAAGGAAATTATAATCAATGTCGATTAGTAACCCAATTTCGATGGTCAATAAACGGGATAAAATATTTAGGTATTAGAGTTGATAATGATGTAAAAAATTTATATAAACAAAATTATTTGCCATTATTAAAAAAAAAGAGGATCTTGATAAATGGATGATGTTACCAATAACATTAATAGGTAGAGTTAATGCTGTAAAAATGAATATATTTCCTAGATTGCAATATTTATTTCAAACTTTACCAATACAATTACCTCAGAAGTTTTTTTCAAGAACTGAATAAATATGTAAGGAAATTTCTTTGGAAAGGAAAGATGTCAAGAATATCATTGGAAAAATTGACATGTAAATTTGATTTAGGAGGGTTACAACTTCCAAATTTTAAGAATTATTATAAAGCAAATCAACTTAGATTTATTGCGTCTTTTTTTGATGAAGAAAAACCGGCATGGATTAGAATAGAATTAGATAAGATAGGAGAAAATATACCAGAAGATTATATATGTAAATGGGAATCTAAATGGATACGGGAAAAAAAGAATCTCCTATATTAAGACACTTGATTGATTTATGGAATAAGGTAACTATGGACGATGAGATAAAGAAATCTTTATTAGCAAAAAGAACTTTAATTCAAAATAGGCTTATTCCTTTTAGAATAGATAATAAACTTTTACATAATTGGTTCCAAAAGGGGATTAAATATATAGGTGATTGTTTTGAAGGAGGTATATTGATGTCGTTTGATCAATTAAAAAATAGATATAAAATATCAAATAACACTCTGTTCTGTTATTTTCAATTAAAGGCTTATTTATGAGAAAAGCTGGGTCAAACAACGTTGATGCCAAAATCTAGTGAAATAGAAATATTAATTCAAAAAGGTAAAATTAAAAAATTTACATCTTGTATGTATAATTTGATTCAAAAACAGACAATTAAATCAGGAATTCATAAATCAAGACAAAAATGGGAATTTGATTTGAATGTTAAAATTGATGGAAAAAACTGGTCAAGATTATATTCTGATAGTATGAGAAATACAATAAATGTTCGACTTAGATTAATACAATATAATTTTTTACATCAATTATATATAACACCACAGAAAATAAA
The DNA here is from genome assembly GCF_048418815.1 of Hemitrygon akajei. NCBI lineage: Eukaryota > Metazoa > Chordata > Chondrichthyes > Myliobatiformes > Dasyatidae > Hemitrygon > Hemitrygon akajei. The sequence continues at coordinate 926,538 of NW_027332006.1, read as the reverse complement.
TAGGTTAAACTCAAATATGTCTGACCAATGTTTTCGATGTAATCAAGAAATTGGTACTTTTTTTACATTCTACTTGGTCTTGTTTTAAAATTCAACCATTTTGGATAAATCTAAAACTTTTATTGGAACAAATTACTGGAGTACAACTCCCACATAGTCCAGTATTATTTTTATTAGGAGACATTGAAGGGACAATACCGAAACTTAAATTGAATAAGTATCAGAACAAATTGATAAAAATTGCATTGGCAGTAGCCAAAAAAGTTATCGCAGTTACTTGGAAATCTGATTTATATTTAACTATGGATTGTTGAATTGATGAAATACATAGTTGCATTCCACTTGAAAAAATTACATACAATCTAAGAAATGAATATGATATATTTTTGAAAATTTGGCTCCCATACCTACAAAAGATAGGATTAAATACATAGGTCCTTTGAAGATAAAATTATAAAGTAATTGGGGAAAGTAAAAATAAATATTAAAATTATTTTGAACTCCATGGAGCATGCGGGGATCCTCCGATATCCAGGCAATCTTTCTCTTTTTTTTTCTCTCTTTAGATAAGGTTTAAGGGGGGAGGGGGGAGGGTTAATATTATTTTTCTCACTATTTATCATCACATTTATTCTTTGTAATTTTCGGACCGAGATGAGGAAAAACTTCTTCACACAGAGAGTGGAGAATCTGTGGAATTCTCTGCTACAGGAAACAGTTGAGGCCAGTTCATTGGCTATATTTGGATATGGCCCTTGTGGCTAAAGGGATTGGGGGTATGGAGAGAAAGCAGGTACAGGGTTCTGAGTTGGATGATCAGCCATGATCATACTGAATGGCGGTGCAGGCTCGAAGGGCCGAATGGCCTACTCCTGCACCTATTTTCTATGTTTCTATCCACTGTCAACCCTTTAAATATCATTTGCCAGTCTGTCTTAGCTAATTCACATCTCATATCTTCAAAGTTGCCCTTCTTTAAGTTCAGAACATTTGGTTCTGAATTAACTATGTCACTCTCCATCTTAATGAAGTATTCCACCATATTATGGTTTCTCTTACACAAGGGGCCTCACATGACAAGATTGCTAATTAACCCTTCCTCATTGCTCAATACCCAGTCTAGAATGGCCTGTTCTCTAGTTGGTTCCTCGACATGTTGGTTCAGAAAACCATCCCGCACACATTCTAAGAAATCCTCTTCCTCTGCACCCTTACCAATTTGGTTCACCCAATCTATATGTAGATTGAAGTCACACATTACAACTGCTCCTTCTTTTTTGCACGTATTTCTAATTTCCTGTTTAATGCCATCCCCAACTTCACTACTACTGTTAGGTGGCCTGTACACAAATCCCACCAGCATTTTATGCCCCTTAGTGTTACGCAGCTCTACCCGTATCGATTCCACATCCTCCAGGCTAATGTCCTTCCTTTCTATTGCGTTAATCTCTTCTCTAACCAGCAACGCTACCCCACCCCCTTTTCTTTCCTGTCTTTCCCGCCTGAATATTGAATATCCCTGGATGTTGAGCTCCCATTCTTGGTCATTCTGGAGCCATGTCTCTGTGATCCCAACTATATCATATTCATTAATAACTATCTGCACATTCAATTCATCCACCTTATTACGAATGTTCCTTGCATTGACACACAAAGCCTTCAGGCTTGTTTTTACAACACTCTTAGCCCTTATACAATTATGTTGAAAAGTGGCCCTTTTGATTTTTGCCCTGGATTTGACTGCCTGCCACTTTTACTTTTCACCTTACTACTTTTTGCTTCTACTCTCATTTTGCACCCCTCTGTCTCTCTGCACTTGTTCCTATCCCCCTGCCACATTAGTTTCAATCCTCCTGAACAACAGTAGCAAACCCTCCCCCTAGGATTAGGAGGAGGGACAGCCCTCAGTGATTCCTGTGTATGCACCCTGGAAGCCTCAAGAAATGATAATGATCATGAATCAGGCCCCAGATAGAAAAGAAAAACCAGCACAGTTTGCTCAGTGTGTCCACAGTACTACACAAAAGTTTAATGTGACTCTGCAAGATTTATTTGGTCTCTGCTGCATGATTCTCTCAGCTGATGAGGGGTGGAAATTGAAGGCAGAATTGAGATACCAAACCTATCAGCAGTCACAGGTGGGAAAACATAATGAGAATGAACAGATGGACCAAATCATTCAAGCTTTGGAAAGGGCTCTCCAGCAACCTGTAAACATCACTAAAGTACCTGAATGCAAACATAAGGCTGGGAAATCAGGACCAGACTATTGAGAGCGATTTGTGCCTGCTACGGCACCTTCGCAGGAGACCAAGCGAATCTGTCCCCCCCAGTTTAATGCCCTACTGCTCCAATGCTTACCAACTAAGTTAGCCAACATGATTAAAACAAATAATATGGATTGGACTGACAATGACCGAAATCAAATGTGACGAGCTTTGACATATCATTAGAACCCAACTTTCGAATCTCGATCAACCCCGAAGGGAACTAATATTAAAGGTGAATATGCTCAGCGGGAAGAAGGACGCGAGCGGGCTATATCTGAGGAACAGAAATGGGAGAAAAAACCTAGCACGGGACAGGTAGGGACAACAACCCGTTTAGAAACTGACAAGAAGATGCTTCCAACCATGAGTGCCAACCCTCAGGAAGAGCCCAATGTAATATTGCAAGTTGCTGGAAATCCAGTTCCGTTTATGATTAATATGAGGCAACCACAACCACTCTCGATCAGGAAATAGTATTGGAAAAGGGATTCCAGCTATCAGACATTATAATCACTCTGTCAGGGTTCGAAGGCACGGAACGTACGTATTCACGTTTACAGCCACTGCAGGTGGAATTCCAGGGGAGCCAGTGTGAGGTTTCATTTACAGTCACCACCACACGGGGGGTGTAATCTGACTTGCTCTGTCTGTTGGAAGTCGAGATTCTTTGCACAGACAATGCTGTCACCCTTGACAGGTGAACAACCGACAGCTTCCCCAGTTTCCGACCCCCAAGTGGAGGGCACTTAATTTAGATTCCACTCCTTCTGCCAGCAGCCGACCCTCATGTGACTCTGTGCTTTGACCCTACGGGGTGTGCCACTGAGGAAAGCCAATATTATGCACCCCTCGATGGACAGAAGTTCCCAGTCACGGTGATTAGACAGGTTAAAGGATGAGACGGTATTGCATTACTGGCCAAATTTCCAGATTTCCTTTGGCGACAGACAGAACTGGTAGTTCCCCATACCACCATTAGGGTTTGCACTGGGTTCAAGCCAAAGAGCCCAGGGTTCCTGGCCTACACCCTAACGAAACAAGCCTCCAGCACCGAGGGAGACTGGCAAGACTTGGCCGCGGGTCTAGTCCAATACGGGAGGGAGTCTGAGGTGAAGACGGGATATCTGGTAAGACAACCTTTTAATATTGACCGATCCCTAGTCGCTGTACCCCACCTCTGTGCAATTTCAGGCCAAGAAGTCTGTCACACCAACTGCCCCCCTGTCTGGATCACCACGAAAGAAGGACAGACTCTCCCATCCATTTAACAATATCCCCTCAATCCCGAGGCAACATTTTATGAGGATGGAAGCTCTTTTGTGGATCCAGCAGGATAACAATATTCTGACTATGCAATAGTGATGGACAGTGAAGTAATCGAGCAGGCCTCTTTTGAAGCAGCTGTCTCCGCCCAGAAGTCTGAGCTGTTTGTTCTGACTCGTGCCTGTATCCCAGCAACAGACTAAAGAGGGAACGTTTACACAGACTCCCGTTATACATTTGGAATTGTACATGACTACAAGGCTCTCTGGGAACATGGGGATTCCTGACTTCCTCTGGCCACCCCATTAGTAATGCCACCTTTGTAAAGAACTTACTCACCGCTCTACAGCTACCTCGAGTTTTGTTCTTCTCAGGGTGACGCCTCTGAGGAGGAGTGAAAACTGTGGTCCCAGATGGGGTGCCAGAAAGACCCCAACATAGGTTTTTGGATCACCCCAGTGGGACAGATTTGTGTTCCTACAGAGTTTTTACCAATATTGGTCGATTAGATACATAATTGTACACACCTGAGAAAGGAGGGAATGGTTGGTAACCTGTACCCTGCAAACAGGGTACGAGTCCCTTGCCAGGTGGAACTTTTTGTGTCTACAAGTTGATTTTATTGAATTGCCTAGAGTACATTGCTATAGATACTGCTTAGATATTATAGATGTGTTTAGTAGATGTGTTGAAGCTGTTCCAACTACCAATAATACTGTTGTGACTGTTGTGAAGTTACTATTACGGGAAATACTTCCCAGGTACGGCCTGCCAGATATGCTGAGCTCTGACAATGACCCACACTTCGTGATGAAAGTAAACAAAGGCATACGTAATGAACTAGCTATCAAGCAACAATTCCACTGTGTACACCACCCACGGGCCGCTGGCACAGTGGAGAGAGCCAATGGCACTCTGAAGAGTAAACTGGCCAAACTAACAGTGGAGACTGGACTCACTTGGTTGAAGGTCCTACCGTTATCCAGTTCCACATGAGGGTTACCCCACAGGGGAAAACAGGGTTGTCACCAGCTGAAATCATTTATGGATGGTCCATGAAAACACCCTGGGGACTAAGACCTTGTGTATCATTGCTCCCAGAAAGTCTACCAGCAAAATTGGATATTCATACGCGAGGGGAAGACATGGGGAAATATATATGCCAACTAACCAAGATTTTCCAAGCATACATTCACAGGTATGACAGGCTTACAAGGAAGAGAACTACTCCGCACCATGGAACCTGGGATTTTTTTCCTGATGAAGAACTGGGATTAAGGGAATTTCGGACCTCGGAGGAGAGGACCATATCAGGTGTTACTGACCACTCCCACGGCTGTGAAACTGAAGGGGCAATCTCGGTGGATACATCATTAGGCGCCAAACATGTTACTGAAGGAACTGAATAGAAGGTCTCTCTCGGACTAATGGAAAATGTATTGGTTGTTAGTGGTGTTCATGTTTATGTCTTTGAGAGGGCTCACCCCAGCATCCGGGGGCCCCCAAGTTAACACATTTCCGTCTTTCTGTCATACCTATGCCAAACAGGTAGAACTAGGGGCCTGCTGGGTTTGTTCTGAAATTCCACAGCATGGTAAAACTATGATTCCAATGTCAGTAATCCCGCTCAACCAGAGTGAGGAACTCTCAGCCTGGGCTTTCTCAAATAACATCCGGGGAAGTGAGATGAGGACCTGTGGTCCAGACAGAGATGACTGTGGCTGTCAGTGTTTTGAGGGATGGTGTCTCAGGCCCCCATCAAACGGAACTTCCAATACTGGGAAACATGCATCCTGGCCATACCTGCAGGTGCCCAGCAGCCGAGAGGAACAACTGAGACTGATTGATTTTGGATGATTACTTTTCTCTCCTATGGAGTAGCCAGGAATTCACGAGAGACAATCAATTTGGATACAGCACTTGAGGAGCTGGCCACAATACTGCAGGGGCCCTGACAGAAACACAGGCCCAAGTAACAGAAATATCCACTGAAATGATTGCAATCTGGCAAACAGTCATAGAGCTTTAGAGTTTATCCCAGCTGAGAAAGAGGGAACCTGTGCTGTTATTGACACAGAATGCTGCACGTATATCCGTGATGAATCTACTAACATTACACCCCTCTCCGAGCACACTGCAAAGGAGATTGACAGCATCAAGAAAGTAGGGCAGGATTTACACGGGTTCACCAAAGGGTCGAAATGGTGATCTTTGAAGGCCTGTTTGGTAATATGTGGGGCATGATACTGCATTATGTCCTGATAGTTGTACATATCTTTGTTACAATTACTGTTGTACACTGTCTTTACCCACTGATAAGTCAATGCTGTTGTCAGTTGCTTTCTCTGTAAAAGGTTACTGCGTTGTTGATAATGTAATGATCAAAAGGAGGGAAGGATAAAGTCTGTAAAATGGTTAACACTTCGTTAAACAATAGCAGCCTCTTTTTCTGAAAGAAACTGCTGATGATCAACCGATGTGCTGAGCCATGTTTCTTCTTGCAGGTAGCTAGCTAGAGTTTCAAGATGCTTATCTCCTTGCGCATTCACATGTAGAGATAGGACAGCTTCAGTCTGTTCTGTGTGTGTAAACCATTATGACTATTTTGTAGATTGTCTTTAGGGGCTCCAGCCCGTCATGTAGTAAATAGCCTGTCTTGTGTGGGGGTATCTGGACGGATATATCTGTGGTGCAAGGGGAATTGTTAGTCAGTTAGTGGATTGGGTGGGAACAGTCACAGACTGTTCCTGTTTGAGCGACTAACTAAGTAAGCCCCGGGTGCTTGGAATAAAGAGTTTGTACCGTACGGTCTCTGAGTGACTTAATCCAGATTCAACTTCCACAGAGTGGGAGTGGTTTTAAAGGGCTGGGCTGCTGAAAGCTCATTACCAGACCTGGAGTGATTGCAACTGGGTCTGACAGAGGCATAATTGGTTGTTCTAGGCACATTCAGTCTCACTGCAACTATATCCCACCTTCCCTTTTCCAGGTATGTAATGTCTAAAGGACCAGTGTTTGAGTAAATGAGACTCACCAAACTTTCTCCTGACTGAATCAATTGAATCTCCGAGTCTCTTGAGGCAGAGCTGTTCTCTCCAGTTAATGCTCTCAGTCCTTAGGCTGGTTCACTTGTTGCTGTTCCCTCGTCTTCAGCCGTGGTTTGCTTCTAGTTGGGGTTTTTCTTCCAATAAACCTCTCACCGCAGGTCTAACTTTAACCAGAGAGACAATGAAGCACAATAACAATAAAAAGGAGAACCAAACATTTCTAGTTAATGTTACTAAGAACAAAACGTTAAAGGCTGATATAACGATCTCAGTAAACATTTTTTTATTGTCATTCACACATCATAAAACGATACGGGATAAGGAGGAGCCATCATTCAGTCAGGAACAGAATTAGGTGATTCGATCCATCTGGTCTGCCCCACCATTTAACCACAGCTGATTTTCATTCCAACACCATATTCCTGCCTTCCTCCTGTAACCCTGAGCTACTCAGCAATCATGAAGATGTTAATCTCTGTCATAAATATACCCAAATGGCAGCTTCAACCAACCTCTGTGGCAACAAATTCCACAGATCAGACATCTTCTGGCCAAATTTTTTTCTCCACTCAGTTTTAAAGGGAAGCTTCTTTATTCAGAGATGTGCTGTCAGATCACAGTCTAATGGAAACATCCTCTCCATGTCCACTGTATCCAGGCTTTTCAGCATTTGGTAGGTTTACTTAACCAAACATCCCCCACTGTCTCTCTGAACTCCATTGAGCACAGGTCCAAAACAATCAAATGCTCCTCATACATAACGCCGAACATTCCTGAGATTATTCTTGTAAACCTTGTTCACAACAACTGTACTGAACACATTTCTAGGAATAACAAACTAATTGGCACCAGGGTAATTTTCAGGGAAAAGTTGTGGTTACTTTATTGTTCAACTATCACAGAGTGAGCCATTTCCACTTCCACATTAAAACCGGTACATTTCAGGAAACATAAACCAAATAAACCAATCCAGAGTGAATGTAATAAAAAGAAATTGGAATTACCAAACTGCTCAGCATGTAAGGAACAGCTGTGGGGAGAGGAACAATCTTTACAATTCAGGTTAATAACATTTTGTCAGGATGACTTCAAACATTTTCAGTTTTTAGTGCAGATCTGCAGCAACTTGAGATTCTGCCCGATTTCCACCACTTTATCCAGATTTGACTTCCACAAAATGCAAGTGATTTTAAAGGGCTGGGCTGCTGGAAGCACATTACCAGACCTGGAGTGCTTGCAACTGTGCCTGACAGAGGCATAAATGGTTCTTCTGGGCACATTTAGTCTCACCAACTATTTCCCACCTTCTATTGTACAGGTATGTAATGTATAAAGGACCAGTGTTTGAGTAAATAAGACTCACCAAACTTCCTCCTCACTGACTCACTGGGAACTCCAAGTCAGCTGATTCAGAGTTCTTCTCTCCAGCTGATGCTCTCAGTCCTCGGGCCAGTTCACTTCTTGCTGTTCCCACATCTTCAGTCATGGTTTGCTTCCAGTTGGGGTTTTTCTTCCAATAAACCTCTCACCGCAGGTCTAACATTAACCAGAGAGATAATGAAGCACATTAACAATGAAAAGGAGAACCAAACATTTCTGCTTAATGTTACTAAGAACAAAACTCACTGAAATTTAAACGTTGAAGCCAAATATAATCATCTCAGTGAACAATCTTTTATTGTCCCTCACACATCACAAAACAATATGGGATAAGAAGGAGCCATCATTCTGTCATGGTAATACATAAGACACAGGAACAGGATTAGGTGATTTGATCCATCTGGGCTATAAACGTGCAGGAGCAATGTGTGGTTAAGTGCCATGCTCAAGGATACAACACACTGCCTGGCCTGAGGCTCAAACTCATGACCTTCAGATTGCTTAACCACTCGGCCACGTGCACATCACAGAAACCACTCTCCCCCCTAGACTTCCCAGTCCCTCAGTAAAGCAGGCAGTGAAATCAAAGATCCCCAAAACCTGGGACGTTCTCCTTTCTCACCCACCCCAGTCCGGGATAAGACACCAGCCATAAAGCTCAAGGACAAATGTGAGCAGCCTCAGGAAATGAGGCGAGTTGGGGGAAGTTAACGGGACTCAGTGACCAACGTCAGATCCCCCAACACAACATAGAGGAAGCATCCTGACCCATCCGGGGACTCTGAGCACACACCACATCATCTTGCGTCACAAAGTGAAGGGTAGGGCAGATCTGCAGTAAACAGCCTCACGTGACCTGTTGGTGGGTCTCCCATTTCAACTCTGTGGAAATAGACAGCCTGGGCTCCAGGTTTGGATTGTTCAATGCAGATTAAGTGTAGTCTACACATTTTTGACCAGCCCAGATAATCGGAAAATAAATGAGTAATTGGTCCTCAGTTCGGGGCTCACGGCCAACATCGGATCTCCCCGCTTGGGATCGGTCTCAATACTCACCGATGGGAACGCAATATCTTCGGCCCACAGACAGTGATCCCGACCCCTGGCTCCCCCACCCAGGAGGTGAGGACCCTTCCCTCGATCCCACAGATGATGCACTCCAGCACTGAGCGGAAAAGAAAACACCGCCCGGCCGGAGACAGTGAACATGCGCGAAGTGAGTGTCACATCATCCGGAGGGCAGGGCCTCGGAAACAGATGCACAGGTGCTGCCCATCTGCTGTTAAATGGGAGGGGCAAACGGGATCACGTGACCAGTCAGGTCTCCCACCCCAGGCAGAGTTTTCCAGCTACCCACCACTCTGTGTAAAGAAACAAACTTGCTGCTTACATCTCCTCTCACCATAAATATATTGGACATTTCAACCCCCAGGAAAAATAGATTGTCTGTCCACTCAGAATCAGAATCAGGTTTATTATCACCGGTGTGTGTCATGAAATTTGAAAACTGTGCAGCAGCAGTACAATGCAATACATATTATAGAAGGAAAAAAAAAACAAAATAATAAAAATAAACAACTAAATCATTTACAGTATATCAGGGACCCTTACTCTTTGTGATTTTGATAAATGACCTGGATGAGGAAGTGGAGGGATGGGTTAGCAAGTTTGCTGATGACACAAAGGTTGCGGGAGTTGTGGATAGTGTGGAGGGCTGTCAGAGGTTTCAGTGGGACATTGATTGGATGCAAAAATGGGCTGAAAAGTGGCAGATGGAGTTCAACCAAGATAAGCGTGAAGTGGTTCATTTTGTTAGGTCAAACATGATGGCAGAATATAACATTAATGGTAAGACTCCTGGCAGTGTCGAGGATCAGAGGGATCCTGGGGTCCAAGTCCATAGGACACTCAAAGTTGCTACGCAGGTTGACTCTGTGGTTAAGAAGGCATATGATGTATTGACCTTCATCAATCGTGGGATTGAATTTAGGAGCTGAGAGGTAATGTTGCAGCTATATGTGACGATGGTCACACCCCAATGTGCACAATTCTGGTTGTCTCACTACACGAAGCATGTGGAAACCATAGAAATGGTACAGAGGATATTTACACAGATGTTACCAGGATCGGGGAGCATGCCTTATTAGAATAGTTTGAGAGAACTTGGCCTTTTCTACTTGGAGCAATGGAGGATCAGAGGTGACCTGATAGAAGTGTATAAGATGATGAGAGGCATTGATCGTGTGGATAGTCAGAGACTTTTTCCCAGGTCTGAAATGGTTATGAAAAGACAGCACAGGTTTAAGGTGCTGGGGAGTAGTTGCAGAGGAAATGTTACGGATAAGTTTTTTTACTCAGAGAGTGGTGAGTGTGTGGAATTGGCTGCTGGCAATGGTGGTGGAGGTGGGTAGAATATGGTCTGTTGGATAGGTACCTGGAGACACTGGAGAAAAATAAAGAAATACTAGCTTAGTAAAAAAGAGGGCTATGGGTAAACATAGTAATTCCTAAGTTAGGGACATGTTGGCACAACTTTGTGGGCCGAAGGGCTTGTATTGTGCTGTAGGTTTTCTATGTTTCTGTGAATAAATTAAAAATCGTGCAACAAACAGAAATACTATATATTTTAAATGTGAGGTAGTGTTCAAGGGTTCAATGTCCATTTAGCAATCGGATGGCAGAGGGGAAGAAACTGTTCCTGAATCACTGAGTGAGAGCCTTCAGACTTCTGTACCTCCTTACCTGCTGGTAACATTGAGAAAACCACATGCCCTGGGTGCTGGAGGTCCTTGATAATGGACGCTGCCTTTCTGAGACATGGCTTCTAATCCTCTGGTAATCTTATAAACGTCCATCCAGTCTCACCCCAACTGGCACGGCTCCAGAGAAAACAACACAATTTTGTCCAACCTCCCGTTAAAGCTCAGGCCCTCTAATCCAGGCAATATCCTGGTAAACCTTTTCTGCGCCCACTCCAAAGCCCCGACATCCTTCCGAGAATGGGGGCGACCAGAACTGTATGAAACACTCCAGATGTGGTCTAACTAGTTTTATAAAGCTGCAACACAACTTCCCGACTTTTGAACTCAATGCTTCAACTGATAAAGACAACCATGCCATTTGCCTTCTTAACCACCCGATCAATCTGTGCAGTCTCTTGCAGGGAGCAATGAACTTGGAGTCTAAGATCCCTCTGATCATTAACACTGTTCAGGGTTTTGCATTTAACAGTGTACTGTCTCATACATTCGACCTACCGAGCTGCCAAGATGATCATCACTAATCAAATCTCACTGAGATTTCTCAGGTCCTGTTGAATTTATTGCCAAGTGCACAAGTACGGGAAGGTGCAGGTACAGAGAAACACTGACTTGTAGCAGCATCACAGGCAAGTACATTCAGCTAACACACGGAACACAAATTATACAATTCTCTGTCAGTAACAAGATAGAAACATGTTTTACTTCATCCTGCTAATAGGACCAGAACAACAGGGGCCGAGCGGCGGCTCATCTCAGACGGTTCGGTGTGAAGGTCTCACAACCCGGACCGACCCCGGCAGATTCTGTGAAGGAAGCGAGGCGAGGCCGCCAGTTCGGGAAAGTTCATCCCATCAGGTTTCACCGATCACCTTGTGTTTCTCTCTCCCCACCCCCACCCCCACCTTTTATTCTCCAGTCCCGCCGAAGGGTTTCGGCCGGTAATGTCGACTGTATTCTTCCCCTAGATGCTGCCCGGTCTGCTGAGTTCCTCCAGCATTTTGTGCGCGTTGCTCGCATTTCCAGCATCTGCAGATTTTCTCTTGTTTGAGTTCGGGAAAGTTAACTCACCACTCAACGTCAGACCTCCCCGCTCGGAACCGGCTTCAATACTCACCGAAGGGAAATTGTTGGTGTTGCCCCGCAGAGAATAATCCGTCTCCGGCTCCCCGTCCAAGGGGGCGAGGACCCCCTCCCGATCCTGAACCCGAACCCGGATCCACCGCTGACCCACTTACACAAAGAACGAAAAAAACATCACTGCCTGGCTCGGGCCTGTGAGCATGCGCAATGTGCTTCTTTTGCGTCACAGGCGGTGGGCGGGGCCACGGAAACAAACCCGCAAATGCTGCCGATCTGCGGTAAAACATGATCACGTTTCGCTGGAGGGTCTCCCATGTGACCGGTGACTGTTCCTCGCCCTTCACATACTGCCCTACCCACCGCCGCATTTCCCACATTATTTCATTATTTCCCTATATCATTTCCATACGTATTTAGATTTTCCTTCCATATCTTCCCCGATCCCTTTCCCTCCAGCCCCAGGGCACAGAGTTCTCAGGGTTATAGTTTTGATTCACTTCCCATCCCGACACACAATTCAGACCCACACAGAAAATGAGCTGGTTTCTTTTAAATCAGTCAACACACACAAAATGCTGGTGGAATGCAGCAGGTCAGGCAGCATCTATAGGGAGAAGCACTGCCGACGCTTCGGGCCGAGACCATTCGTCAGTCCTGAAACGTTCCGAAACGTGGACAGCTCTTCTCCCTATAGATGCTGCCTAACCTGCTGCGTTCCACTGGCATTTTGTGTGTGTTGCTTGAATTTCCAGCATCTGCAAATTTCCTCGTGTTTGTCATTTAAATCAGTCTATGTTTATAAACACTCATTTCTATTCACATTCCTCTGGCCTCACTGGACAGGAACACTGAAACATTAAGTGAGAAACAACAGGAGGAGGCCATTCGGCCCCTTTAACCATCAGCAAATGGAGGCTACTCTCCGATCTCAGCCACATGCTTCTACCGATCCTCATTTTCTCGATCCCTTGGGTCTCCACACATCTGCCAGCCTCTGTTTTATGTGAGGACGATCACCGAGTCTTCAACACCCTCTGTGGTGGGGATTTACAGACATTCACCACCCTCGGCGTGAAGACATTTCCCCTCATCTCAGTCCCAACATTTTCACTGCCATCATATTTGACCTACTAAAATGAACCACTTCACACTTACCTGGGCTGAACTCCATCTGCCACTTGTCAGCCCTGTTCTGCATCCTATCAATGTCCCGCAGTAAACTCTGACAGCCCTCCACACTATCCACAAAACACCCAACCTTTGTGTCATCAGCAAACTTACCAACCCATCCCTCCACTTCCTCATCCAGGTCATTTAAAAAATCACAAATAGGTAAGGGTCCCAGAACAGATCCCTGAGGCACTCCACTGGTCACCGGCCTCCATGCAGAATATGACCCGTCTACAACCACTCTTTGCCTTCAGTGGGCAAGCCAGTTCTGGATCCACAAATAATGTCCCCTTGGATCCCATGCCTCCTTACTTTCTCAATAAGCCTTACATGGGTTACCTTATAATTGCCTTGCTGAAATCCATATACACTACATCTACTGCTCTTCCTTCATCAATGTGTTTAGTCATATCATCAAAAAATTCAATCGGGCTCGTAAGGCACGACCTGTCCTTCACAAAGTCATGCTGACTATTACTAATCATATTATACCTCTCCAAATGTTCATATCCATAGCGACTTATCCAACTTGATGCTTTCCAAAAGCTGCAGCACATCCTCTTTCTCAATATCTACATGCTCAAGCTTTTCAGTCTGCTGCAAGTCATCAGTACAACCACTAAGATCCTTTTCCATAGTGAAAAGGATTCATTAAGTCCCTCTGCTATTTCCTCCGGTTCAATACACACTTTCCCACTGTCACACTTGATATTTCAGGGTGAAAGGTGAATTATTCTGGGGGAATCTGAAGGGGGATTCTTCACTCAGAGGTTGGTGAGAGTGTGGAATGAGCTGCCAGTGGAAGTGGTGGATGGGGGTTCGAGTTAGACACTAAAGAGAAATTTGGGTAAGGACATGGATGGGAAGTGTATGCAGGTAGTTGGCAATAAAAACAAAAACGGGTCCGTATTGACTAGAAGGGCCGAAAAGCTTGTTCCAGTGCTGCTGGGCTCTGTGACTCTAATAATATTCTGATTTGTAATTTCCACAGTCATGTGCTTTGCTGCTAATTACCGAACCCAGTAATTTACAAAATGGGTGCAGAGGCTGCCCAGTGACTGTTCCTGTGATCAAAGTCACTGGGACGTTTTATCACTGAGCAGATAATGTCTTCTCCATTCTCTTTCACTCAGTCCATCACTCAACACCTTCCATGTTTACAGGAAATCACAGAACTTACAGAGAAGGAAACCGTATCAAACAACACTCTTTTTTGTTACTTCCAATTAAGGTCTTATTTAAGAGAAAAATTAGGTCAAACAATGTTATTGCCGAAATCTAATAAAATAGAAACTTTAATTCAAAAAGGAAAAACTAAAAAAATTATTTATTGTATGTATAGATTGATTCAAAAACAGGCAATTAAACAAGGAATCCATAAGTCAAGACAAAAATGGGAAATTGACTTGAATATTAAAATTGAAGAAACAAATTGGTCAAGACTATGTTTTGATAGTATGACAAATACAATAAATGTCCGGTTAAGATTAGTGCAATATAATTTTTTACATCAATTATATATTACACCACAAAAAATAAATAAATTAAACCCAAATTTATCTGATCAGTGTTTCCCATGTAACCAAGAAATTGGTACTTTTTTACATTCTACTTGGTCTTGTTCTAAAATTCAACCTTTTTGGACAAATTTAAGAGTTTTATTGGAAGAAATTATTGGAACACAACTTCCACATAATCCAATATTATTTTTATTAGGCGATATTGAAGGGATAAAATGGAAACCCAAATTGAATAAATATCAGAAAGAATTTATAAAAATTGCACTGGCAGTAGCCAAAAAGGCTATTTCATTTACTTGGAAATCGGATGCATACTTAAGTATAGATCGTTGGAAGAATGAAATTTCCAGCTGTATTCCACTTGAAAAAATTACTTATAATCTAAGAGATAAATATGAAACATTTTTGAATATTTGACGCCCTTAGTTACAAAAGGCAGGATTAAATATATAGGTGCTCTGAAGAAAAAAATAATTGGTTATTTGGGGAAATAAATAAATATATATACTAAAGTTATTACGAACTCCGTGGAGCATGTGGGGATCTTCCGATATCCAGGCACTCTTCCTTTCTTTTTCTATAGGAATGTTAGGGGGAGGGGCTAAGGGGAGGAGGAAGGGTATTTTTTCTTCTTCTTTCTGTAATTATCTGAAAACTCAATAAAAAAAGTTTTTTAAAAATCAGTTATTTTGGCACTAACCTTCGTCAGTTTCCTTCGCCTGCTACCTTCCCTGTAACCTCGACTGCGTCCTTGCCTGTATCGCCGTCAAGTTCAACCGCCGGAGTGAGACTGGAGCCTCGCCATGCCAAGATATGCAGCTATCTATTGCTGAGTTTGGATCTGTCTCCCTGTGTCCCTGTGTTTAGTGTCCGTCAAGGAAAGAGTCCCGGCCTTAGGAGGGGTCCTGACTCTGTGTAGATCCCCGGCTCTCAGGCCTGTTCCCAAGGAGAGGTCATGGTTCTGTGTTCTGTGTAGAACCCCGGCTCTCAGACCTGTTCCCAAGGAGTGGTCCCGGCTTTGTGTTCTGTGTAGAACCCCGGCTCTCAGACCTGTTCCCAAGGAGGGGTCCTGGTTCTGTGTTCTGTGTAGAACCCCGGCTCTCAGACCTGTTCCCAAGGAGGGGTCCCGGCTCTGTGACCCTGTACTCCAACACCAAGGCTCTGTGTTCCAAGATCAAGTCAGGCGCCGTGTTCCAGCCCCGTCCAAGTCTGAGCTTCGTGTCCTCATCCAGTTCTGGTGCCTCACTGAGCCCAGGAGTACCTCGCCCAGCCTGGTGCTGGGGATTCCTCGTCCAGCCCTAGACACGTCCAAGATCCTGGTCTAGTCCAAGCCACTTCCCTGTGATCCCAGTGCTATCTTGTGTCTAGTCTGTTCCTAGTCCCGAGTCCTCGACTGGATCCGGGTTCCGAGCCCGAGTCAAGACCCATGTTCCGGGTCCCTGTCCAGTCTCTGTCTCGGAGTCCTAGTCCAGACATCTAGTTCCAATTTCCTCATCCAGGTCCCGCTTTCACAGTCTGAGTCCTAGACCAGGCTCGGTGTGCGTGTCTCGTCCAGGGCCTGTATCCATGTCCAGCGTCCTTTCCTCCTGACTTCCGTTGCATTCTGGATAATCTTAGCCCTGCTCCCAGTACTTCAGTGTCTGTGTCTTGCATTTGGATCCGCTACCAGCGCCCCCCCCCCCCCGCTTGCAACATACATAAACCAGCCCGTGGCGTTCCTAACAGTGATTTCCTCAATATAACGAACATTACCGAGAATCTGGAATCTGCAACGTTCGCGGTTATAGAGCTACTGACTTGTTAAGTGATCTTTATATGAGGGTGGAGTTAGAGGTAGAACACTACCTCCCTCCATTGCTGAGGAATGGGAGGAGAGTGAGGTGTTGAGAAAGTTGTGTGTGGAAAGTGGAGAGCGGGTAACTGCAGATGAAAGTGAGTGTGTGGAGAGATGGTGGGGAAAAGAGAGGAGGAGAAAAAGAGACCATAAGACATGGGAGCAGAATGAGGCCATCTGGCCTATCGAGTCTGCTCCGCCATTTAATCATGACTAAACCTTTTCCCCTCCTCCTCAATCCCAGTTCCCGCTCTTCTCCCCGTAATGTTCATTGCCATGTCTAATCAAGAACTTGTCAATCTCTGCCTTAAACATACCCAATGATCTGGCCACCACCGCTGCATGTGGCAACGAATTCCACACACTCAACATACTTTGGCTCGGGAAATTTTTCCGGATCTGTTTTGAAAGGGCGCCCCTCTATCCTGAGGCTGTGCTGTCTTGTCCTAGACTGTCCCACGATGGAAAACATCCTTTCCACACCCACGCTGTCCAGGCCTTTCGAAAGGGTTCAATGATATTCCCCTCATCCTTCTGAATTCCAGCGAGTACAGACCCAGAGCCATGTAACGCTCCTCGTGTGATAACCCTTTCATTCCTGGAATCATCCTTGTGAAGCGCCTCTGAACCCTCTCCAATGGCAGCAGATCTTTTCTAAGATGACGGGCTCAAAACTGTTCAAAATACTCCAGGTGAGGCCGCACCAGTGCCTTATAAGGCCTTAGCATCTGATCCTTGCTCTTGTATTCTAGACCTCTTGAAATGAATGCTAACATGGCATTTGCCTTCCTCACCACCGACTAAGACTATAAGATAACCTTCATGGTGTTCTGCACAAGGGCTCCCATCTCCCCCTGCATCGTAGTTTCCTGGAATTTCTCTCCGTTTAGAAAATTGTCCGCAGGTTTATTTCTGCTACCAAGTTGCATGTCCATGCATTTACCCAAAATTGTATTTCATTTGCCACTTTCTTACCCATTCTCCTAATCTAAGTCCTTCTTCATCCTACCTGTTTCCTCAACACTGTTGCCCTTCCCCCAACCTTCGCATCATCTGAAAACTTGGCAACAAAACAATCTATTTCATCATCTAAATCATTTATATAAAGCATAAAAAGAAGCGGTCCCATTACTGACCCCTGCGGAACTAGTGACTGGCAAACAACCAGAAAAGGGTCCTTTTTATTTTAACTCCCTGCGTTCTACCAATCAGCCAATGCTCTAACCATTTTAGTGAATTTCCTGTAATACCATGGACTCTTACCTTGGTAAGCAGTTCATGTGTGTGCACCTGGTCAAAGGACTTCTGGAGTTCCAAATGTACAACATCCAATTCATCACCTGGTCAAAGGGCTTCTGGAGTTCCAAATGTACAACATCCAATTCATCACCTGGTCAAAGGGCTTCTGGAGTTCCAAATGTACAGCATCCAATTCATCACCTGGTCAAAGGGCTTCTTGAGTTCCAAATGTACAACATCCAATTCATCACCTTTATCTAATCTACTTGTAATCTCCTTGAGAAATTCCGAAAGAGTCGTCAGGCAGGATTTTCCCTGAAGGAAACCATGCTGACTTTGTATTATCTTGTCCTGTGTCACCAGATACTGCATCACCTCACTCTTAACAATTGATTCTAACATCTTCCCAACAACTGAGGTCAGGCTAACTGGTCTATAGTTGCCTTTCTGCTGCCTTCCTCCTTTCTTAAAGAGTGGAGTGGCATCTGCAATTTTCCAGTCCTCCGACACCATGCCGGAGTCCAATGGATTTTGAAAGGTAATTTCTAATGCCAGCAGAATCTCTGACGCTACTTCTTCCAGCACCCCAGGGTGCAGTTGATCTGGTCCCGCTGACTTATGTACCTTTAGGTCTTTCAGCAGTTTGAGCAGCTTCTCTCTTGTAATAGTAACTGCACCTACTTCTCTTCCTTCACACACCACAATATCAGCCAATATCACCACATGATGCAAAATGCTGATTTAGTTTCATCAGCCATCTCATTGTTCCCCCTTTGTTATTTCTCCTGCCTCATTTTCCACTTCAATTTCTCTTTTATTTTTAACATACTTGAAAGAAAAACTTTTATATTCCACTTTGATATTATTTGCAAACTTGCTTTCATGTTTCATCTTTTCCCTTGTAATGATTTTAGTTGCTCGCACTCGTGTTGCGATCACATTTTCCAAAGGTTCTTCTACTTTAAGCTCCCTAATCGCCTCCCGTTCATTATATAGCACCCAATCCAGTACAGCTGATTCCGTAGTAGGCTCAACGACAAACTGCTCTGAAAGGCTATCCCTCTGGCATTCAACAAACTCACTACCTTGAGATCCATTCCCAAACTGATTTTCCCAAATGACCTTCGTGCTAAAATGTCCCATGACTACCATAACATTGCCCTTTTGACTTGCCTTTTCTATTTCCTGTTGTAACCTGTGTTCCACCTCCCAGCCACTGTTAGAGGCCTCTATATAACTGCCATCAGCGTATTTTTACACTTGCTGTTTCTTAACTCAACCCACAAAGATTCAAAATCTTCCGATCATTTGTAACATCTTCCTACTGATCTGATGCTATTCTTTACCAGTAGAGCCACACTACCCACTCCGCCTACCTTCCTATCCCTCTTGTTTAACCTGTAACCTTGGGCATTCAGCTCCCAACTGCAATCATCCTTCAGCCACAATTCAGTGATGGCCGCATCATCACACCTGGCAATGTATGATGTTGAGAGTGGACAGTCACGGGGGATATAGAGAGGGGGATTTAGAGATGGTTGGAGCAAGGGGAGAGAGCTGGAGAGTGAGGAGAACGAGGTAGAGAGAAAGGGATAGAGGGCTAAAAGAAAGGGAGTGGGAGGGTTCTTTACGGAGACTGGGATGGAATGGCGGAATGGGTGGGGGAGGCGGTGTGGTGGGCTACAGAAAAGGGTGAGGGAGGATGGGTGGGCAGGATACCAAGGTGGTGTGGGTGAGCGATAGGGGCGGCGAGGAAGGAGAGATGAGGGAAAATGGCGTCAAGAGGAAAGGGAGGGGGAGACGAGTTTGCAGCGTAAATGAGTGAATGAGTGCAGTGTGGAGGGTATGGTAAACTGACCGGGTTCGTAGAAAGGAGGGTTCAGTGTTTTGGGTGGCGAGGAGAGTGGAGCGATTTGGAAGGGAAGAGGGAGAGGCTGGAAGAAGAGTCCACTGTGAAGGGGAGCGGCAGTGAGGAGTCATGGATGAGTGAGAGGCGGTGCGTCTGGTCAGAATGATTAAACTAACCAGTTATTTATCCACAGTGGCGAATATGTTAGTCATGGTTGAGATTGTGGCCCTCGTCTCGGAATCCCACTGCGAAACTTTTACCGCACATGGTCCCGGTTCTGCGATCCGACGCTAGGGTGGGGTAGGGGGGAGTTGTGGGGTGAGGCGGGGGTTGGGGGTATTGCGATTTCCACCCACTGCTCCCGATCACTGTGTCGAATCCGTCAGATCATGTTTCTCACACAGAAATTGTTAAGACTTCGGACAAAGTCAGGAATTAAAACAGGTTGGGTATGTTGCGACTAACGTGACCTGCATATATTTCAATGCAAAACGGTATTGAAGGAAAGGGGGATGAGCTCAAGTCGTGGATCAACACAAGGAATTACGATATGGTAGCCATTAGTGAGACTTGGCTGCAAGAAGGGTAGGATTGGCAGCTCGATATTCCTGGGTTCCCTCCTTTTAGACGCGACAAAACGAGGGCAATTAAAGGGGCAACTGCGGCGTTACTAGTATCGGGAATATATCACGCCACCACTTTGTCAGTACAGACTAGGGAACTCGTCTGGTGAGGCTTTATCTGCGGGATTAAGAGGAGAAATTTTTAGAGAGACCGCACCCTCTTGCAAGAAACATAATCTGTTACAGGAGGTGATTTAACTTTCCGGGAATGGACTGCGATACCCGCACGGTAAAATAATTAGATGTGCTGGAGTTTTAAGCTATCCGAAATATTCTGAGAAGTGTGATTGGGATAGGCTGTTTTCTGTCAAAGGTGAACCTGGTACGTGGGAGACTATCAAAGGTGAAATTTTGAGAGTTCAAAGCTTGTGTATGCATGTCGGAATAGAAGGTACTGTAAGTATAGCCGGTTCTTTTTGGGAACCTTGGTTTTCAGGAGAAATTGTGGCCATGGTGAAGAATATAGATGGAGGATCATAGCACATGTGGGGAGCGAGGAATTTGTGGAGTAGAAGAAATTGCAAGACAGCACTTAAGAAAGACACATGGAGGACTAAGAAAAGTCACGAGTTTGTCACAGCAGAATAGGTGAAGTAGAATCCCAAGGGATTATACATGAATTATAAGAGAAAGGGAATTACAAGGCACAAAATTGATCTTCTGGATTACCGAAGGGTAATCTATGTGTGGAACCAGAAAAATGAGGAAGATCCTAAATGGAGTCTATGAGGCAAAGCAGAGTGAGTTCAAAGACTCCGCGCAGATTATAGAAGAGGACGTGTTTGCAGACATGATGCTAGTTAGGATGGAAGTCCCCAGCGACTTACAACATGTTTCCTCCGACCTTGAGGGATGCAGATATATTAAGTTGTGTTTACCGGCAGGTAAGGTACCGAAGGATTGGGAGATGGCTAAGGTTGTCCCGCTCTTTAAGAAAGGTTCAAAAGGTAACAAGGAAACTTAAGGCCTCTGTACCTGACATGGTAGTGAGAAGGCAAGTTAGTGGATGATGTCGGTCTGGACTTTAGCAAGGCATTTGACAAGGTCCCGCACAGAAGGCTGCTCAGGAAGGTTCAGTCGCTGGGCTTTCAAGCATAGATTGGAAACAGATGTACTCAGGGAAACGTAAGGAAGTAATCTGGCAAATGTTCTGGGGAAATTTCTTTGGGGTTCTGAGTAGGATTATCTTTGCATCATCGGTGAGGACGGGAGAGGTTCTGGAAGATTGCGGATGTTGTTCCCGTTTTCAAGAAAGGGAGTGGGAATAACCCTTCGGAAATAATGGGACAGTGAGTCTTAATTCAGTTGGTGGTAAGTTGATGGAGAAGATCCCGAAAGGCAGGGTTTATGAACCTTTGGAGAGGCATAATATGATTAGAAATAGTCAACATGGCTTTGTGAAAGGCAGGTCGTGCCTCTGAGCCTGATTGAATTGTTTGAGGATGTGACAAAACGGTTTGATGAAGGCAGTGTCGTAGATGTAGGGTATATGGATTTTAGCAAGGCACTTGACAAGGTGCCCCATGCAAGGCTGATTGAGAACATAAGGAGGCATGGGATCCAAAGGGAGATTGCTTAGTGGATCCAGAACTGGCTTGCCCGCAGAAGGCAAAATGTGGTTGTAGACCGGTCATATTCTGCATGGGGGTCGATGACCAGTGGTGTGCCTCAGCGATCTGCTCTGGGACCCCTACCCTTTGTGATTTTTATAAATGACCTGGATGATGAAATGGAGGGATGGGTTAGTAAATTTGCAGAGACACGAAGGTCAGCGGTGTTGTGGATGTGTGTTGTGGAGGGCTGTCAGAGATTACAATGGGACATTGATATGATGGAAAACTGGGCTGAGAAGTGGCAGATGGAGTTCAACACAAGTAAGTGTGATGTGCCTGGCCTGCTGTGTTCAACCAGCATCGTGTGTGTATTGCTTGAATTTACAGATTTTCTCGTGTAAGTGTGAGGTGGTTCAGCTTGGTGGGTCAAATAGGAAGGCAGAATATAGCATTCATGTTAAGACTCTTGGCAGTCTGGAGGATCAGAGGGATCCTGGAGTCCGGAGTCCATAGGACGCTCAAAGCTGCCCAGCAGGTTGATTCTGTGGTTAAGAAGGCATACGGTGCATTGGCCTTCATTAATCTTAGCATTGAGTTTCAGAACCGAGAGGTAACGCTGCCTAGTCGCCTCACTACAGGAAGGACGTGGAAACCATAGAAAGGATGCAGAGGAGATTTACAAAGATGTTGCCTGGATTTGGGAGCATGTCTTAGGAGAATAGGTTGAGTGAACTCGGCCTTTTTTCCTTCGATTGATGGAAGATGAGAGATGACCTGATAGAGGTGTACAAGGTAATGAGAGTTATTGATCGTGTGGACAGTCAGAGGCTTTTGACCAGGGCTGAAATGCGTAGCGCGAGAGGGTACAGTTTTACGGTGCCTCGAAGTAGGTACAGAGGAGATGTCAGGGGTAATATATATTTATTTTTTTACGCAGAGATTGTTGAGTGCGTGGAATAAGCTGACGGTGGCAATGTTGGAGGCGGAAACGATAGGGACTTTAAAGAGACTCCTGGATGTAGGTTAGAAAAATAGAGGGCTATGTGTAAAGCCGATGTAGTTCTAAGGCAGTG
Source organism: Hemitrygon akajei (assembly GCF_048418815.1). NCBI lineage: Eukaryota > Metazoa > Chordata > Chondrichthyes > Myliobatiformes > Dasyatidae > Hemitrygon > Hemitrygon akajei. The sequence continues at coordinate 903,875 of NW_027332006.1, read as the reverse complement.
ACATGTTCCGCACAGCTTTGTGGGCCGAAGGTACGGTGCTGTATGTTTCCTCTGTTTCCATGTTTCTTACTGTATCGTTGTTTTCTGCAGGCGTTAAGCTGTTGATGGTTACATTGACATGCCACACCGGCTCAACAAAGTGAAATGAAAGTTGAATGGAGTTACTCCTCTTACTGCAATCCAGTCATATTACCTGGGGCCCTGTAGACAACGTTACCACTGTGACCGACATATTGGCCTTAATGGCAAATGATTTGTAGCTTACAAAAAGGAGGGTGCCGCGAAAGTTCGACGAGAAAGTGCAGAGGGTATATGGTTTCGTTTTCTTTTCCACCCTGTTTAATTTCATCCATATATTCAACATAATTTATATTTTTATTATTATTAAGGAATGCAATGCATTGTTTCTGCAAGCTAACATATCTCACTACATATGCTAATGACACTGTGCTTGATTTAAAATCTGATTTTAAAATGCTGTTCCGACATTGCAGGTTGTACAAGACAGGTTCACCAGCCGGAAGTCCGGTATGTTCGCTCAAGACGGTGCTCATTCAGGGTCTGAACACAACCCGAATGTCAGTCCCGAATACTAAACTAAATGCGAAAGTGGACGAATTCTCACCCACATACTGGACCTGATCACTAATTCCAATGCAGGGCCTGATCAGTATACCTGGTGTAGACCCTGAACACTCATCCTGGTCCCCAAGGCAACCCCATAGCTGGGGTTTGTCGTCCTCAGAATTTAGAAGAATTGTAGTTATGATCTTTCCCAAATAGTGCCTATGATAGGTTCTTGACCAGGTCAATGCTAAATATTAGCTGAGCGTAGGGAGTGCAAAGGAGATGTGCCAGATAACGCTTTATCACTGTGATTGCTCGGTACCTGGGCGGGTGATGGAAGCAGATGCCTTATTGTTGTCTAAGAGGTATACAGATCGTGCGCAGGTAGATGGGTCGTGAGTAATTTGGCAACATGGCCAGTACGATCTGTTCCTGCACTGTACTGCTCTGTGTACAATTCTAAATTGTTTCTGCAAGTGGGAGAGTCACGAATAAAGCGACAGAATCAGCAAATAAATGGTCCATCTTTAAGAAAGCGGGTAAGTAGAAATGTCTTCTCTCAGGGGGAGTGAATCTCTGTACATCTGTATATCTATATAGATATAGATGCATATCTATACAGATGTACATCCACACCTCAGGCTCGCTTCTGTCTAGGGGGAGCAGCCTTCTGCCCCGTCAAACTGGGCAACCAGATTGTGTAAATATTCTGTGATGTCCCCACTCGGCCATATAACAGACAGTACACCATATGCGATTAAAGGATTACACTTTATAGATATTACTGGTACTAAATAGTTACCAACAATGCAGTATATATAAATAAAAAATATATAAAATAAAGGAGCCGAAACGTATCAGAGTTCAATCAGTTTAGTGCACAGCGTTGGAGCTCAACCATCGAACCTTCGACCTCTCGTTGCTCTCCTCCGACCTCCCGTCTTCACACCTGGGACCACCCGCAGTGGTCAACCGAGCAGTGGCTCCAGCACCCGTCCGCCTTCATCTCCTCTTCCCGCCGACAACCTGGCCTCGGACCCCCGCTCGGGGTCCGTTCCGTCACCCAGCTTACAGCATCGCGTCCTCTCTCCCTCACCCCCTCGCGCCGACTCCCCAAAAGCCCGCCAACACTAGCTTACAGACCGAGAAGAGAGAGTAACATTAATGTCAATTGGTTAACAAATGAATACAATTCTCGTTATCAGTAAATTTTAAACCAGGCAAGCTTCCAGCATTCTTTCATAACAAAACAAAGAAGCCATTTTGATTAACATACGGAGTTAAAAAGAAAAAGAAGAAACCTCCTTTACACTCTCCCCCCACCAAATAAAAGTCATGTCCTCATGACTATTAAATAACTCGCTCACGTTTCCTGCCAACCAAACCCTAACCCAGGCACAAACAGTGACATTGCTTCCCAAACAGTAGACCTCACGCCCTGTTCCTCAGGCGCTACATAGGCCAAATTCTCTGGGAGTTTCTCAACCCTTCGAGACCTCCGTACCTCCTCCCCGAAACCATCCTGGCTCCGACACAACCGGGGATACCTCGGCTCCGCTTGTCAACTCCTCTCTCAATCTCTCACTCATGCCCCCTTGCAACTCTGATCCCCCTGCTGTCCACGGCTAACCCTCCCCACTACACCTGACTCAGTGGCAGAAAGGCTAAAGGTCTCTTCCTCAATCGAGGGGAAGTTAGCAAAAGGCAGCATGTACCACACATGCAGCGCATCATCCTTCGAATCCGTATTCTTCCTCAGTTCTGCGATCGGTAGCTGCTGTTTGATCTTCTCCAAACGGAAGCACGTGGCCTGCACTGCTCCCCCAGCCTCTTCAGCCTCCCGCAATCGAGACATCAGCTTCATCTCTGGCTACTCCAACTCCCGCCACAGTCTCAACAATTCTGTATTCACTGCACTTATCTCCAGCTTTTCCTTCCTGATGACTTCTTCTAGGTCAACCTTCAGGGTTTCCACTTCATTTGGACTGTCGATGGTCATCTTCAGGTTCCCTTCAAACTTCCGCTTCCCTCTTCCAAGATCTGTCCGCAATTACTTCACCTCCTCAAACTCCCCTCTCCGGGCTCTCGGTTTGCTGTTACTCTTAATCAGATAACTTTCTTGGTCTTCCAACTGTTCCCGGATCACTTTCTCCGGTTTCTGATGAGAATTCGGCCTCTCCTTCTCCACATCAAACTTGATTCCGTAGAGACAGTCACTCACGAGCTGCGACCTTCGCCAGACCTGACACGTGACCAGAGAAAGCTTTAGCTCTTTAGTTCTCAGTCGCTCCTGCAACAGTCTCGCTTCAGATTCTCCCGAGGCAAATCCAAATACCAGGAGAACATCCACATACGCCAAAACTCCAGACACCTCCACATCCCCCATGGTCTTCCACATGCCCCGCGGGAAGTTTGCAAGGGCTCCGGATATGCCCTCTGGCATCTTTCCGGACGGGAAGAATCCTAGGGGACCTATAACGGCCGTCTTCTCTTTGTTGGCCTCACTCATTGGGATCTGGCAACATCCACTCCTCAGATCCAGCACCTTAAACCACTTCGCACCACTCAGACAGGCCATCGCCTCTTCGGCCCTCAGGGCCGTATTCTGGTCACTGACAGTGCGCCTCTTCAGCGCACTATACTCCACACACACGCTGCCTACGTCTCCCACGGCTTCAGGGCCCAGTCGCCGCAACTTCTCTCTCTCACCGAGGTGTCTTCAGCGGTCAACTCCCCTCCCTCCTGGTATTTCGGAGCGTCCACTAAGAGGGTCTCACCCTCAGATACTTGCCCCAGGCCGTACCACCACCGGCTCTCGTTTGAATTCGGTACCGGCCCGTGGCTATTACACAAGTCCTCCCAAGCAGCTCGAAACTCTGGGTTTAATAAATAATAATAGACAGTACACCATATGCGAGTAAATGATAACACTTTATAGGTTGAAGGTTGAGCAAGTTAGGTCTCTATTCATTGGAGCGTAGAAGGTTGAGGGGGGATTTGATCGAGGTATTTAAAATGTTGAGAGGAATAGATAGAGTTGACGTGGATAGGCTGTTTCCATTGAGAGTAGGGGAGATTCAAACGAGAGGACATGATTTGAGAGTTAGGGGGCAAAAGTTTAAGGGAAACACGAGGGGGTATTTCTTTACTCAGAGAGTGATAGCTGTGTGGAATGAGCTTCCTGTAGAAGTAGTAGAGGCCAGTTCAGTTGTGTCATTTAAGGTAAAATTGGATAGGTATATGGACAGAAAAGGAGTGGAGGGTTATGGGCTGAGTGCGGGTAGGTGGGACTAGGTGAGATTAAGAGTTCGGCACGGACTAGGAGGGCCAGAATGGCCTGTTTCCGTGCTGTGATTGTTATATGGTTATATGGTTTATACATATTACTAGAACTATGTGATTAATAATGATACAATATATATAAAGGAAAAGAAAATAAAGAAAAGGCGCCAAGACTTATCAAAGTCCAAACCACTTCGTGTACAACCGTTGGAGCTCAATTAACAAAGTCTTCCGGCCACTATTTGATCCCCTCCGAACTCCTCGACTCGTAGCTCAGGACCACTCGAAGTGATCAACCAAGCACATCTATCTTCGTCTTCTCTCCTCGCCGAACATCCTGGCCTCGGAGCCCCACTCGGGGTCCGTTCCTCACCCAGTTTACAGCATCGCGTCCCCTCTCTCTCTCTCACCCCCTCGCGGCGATCTCCCCAAAAGCCCGCCAACAATAGCTTACAGACCCAGAAGAGAGAATAACATTAATTCCAATTGGTTAACAAATGAATACAATTTCCGTTATCAGTAAATTTAACTCAAACAAGCTTCCAGCACTTTTTTATAACAAAACTAAGAAGCCATTTGATTAACATACGCAGTAACAAAAAAGAAAAATAAACCCTCTTATACTAATAAGAAACCCCCTCTACACAACGTTCTCACGGATGCTGCCCGACCTGCTGAGTTCCTCCAGTGTGTTGTACGTGTTGCCTTTCCCAGCGTTTGAATGCCACCGATCCTTGAATGTGGAGTTGGAGATGCGGGAGAAGACAGCGCCCCACTGGCGTTTAATATTGTGGATCTGTGAAAGATAAATCAATTCTGTATCAAATCCCATTTCGCAGGTACTTACTGTCACTGCCAAACTCACAATGTACACCAGAAAGGCCACTCGGTCTATCTGCTCTCTGCCCAGGTTTCTGTTCCATATCTGTATTTTAAAAATTATCTCTCATTCTCCCTGTTGCAACTTGTCACCACTCCGTGGGAGAAGAGATTTCCCTTGAATTTCTTAGAATCAGAGAAATCTGCAGCAAATTACAGGCCCTTCGGCCCACAGCAACCAACTCTAGAAAATGCCTAGAATTACCCTACGACAGAACCCTCTATTTTTCTAAGCTCCATGTACCTCTCTAAGATTCTCTTAAAAGACTCAATTGTACCCGTCTATACCACCGTCGCTGGCAGTGCAGTCCACACACCCACCATTATCTGTATAAAAATATATATCTCTGACACCTCCATTGAACTACTTCCAAGCACCTTAACTATGCCCCCCACGTGTTAGCCATCTCAGCCCTGGGGGGAAAAAAGCCTCTGACTTTTCACACGATCAATGCCTCTCATCATCTGATACACCTGCATGAATTTCCTGCATGATTTTCCCCAGGCTAATTAACACGATGAGCTCGCTGAGTATTTGACCTTCCCCATGGCTCCGCACTAAGGTGGTTAAACTCCTATTTCCCTGCTCTTTTCAAATTTTGTGTCATTTTCACCAATTTCAAAGGACTGTGCCTCAGACAGCTGGGTTGCTGCAATGCACCTCTAAAGCCTGACAGCAGACTATCGAGTGAATCTTCAGTGGAGCAGAGTCAGAAACCAAAGAGTTACCAGCATCAATCAGGGCTTTGGGGCTCTGGAAAGAGATGGGGTCTGGAGGTTACGAGCAGGAGGAGGAAGAGGAACAAGACCAACAGGATGTGGCTATGAATGAAAGATGAGAAACATTTCGAAACTGGTTAATTGAAAAACAAAATGGTTAATTTCTACAAAACATTGCAGGTAATCAGCAGATCAGGCAGCAAATGTGGAGAGGAATAAAAGGGCAGCATTTAAGCCGAGCCCCTTCAGCATGTCTAGACTGTGTACTCCTCTACTTAGTTGCTGCCTGAACTGCAGTGTTCCTCCAGTATTGTGTGTGTGTGTGTGTGTGTGTGTGCGTCTCTGTATTTCCAGCAACTGCAGAATCTCTTCTGTTTCACATCGGTATTTGTAAGAGGATTGTACTTTGGCATTAGATACACGAAATGCATGTTGATAATGAGTGTATCGTTTATGGGAGCCGCTTTCTGCGTTAAGAAAGCTGCTGAGTTTTCTACACACACAAAAAAACTGAGATATGGACATGGAACCGATGCTTGCAGAAATTTTTAATGGCACCATGATTACCCATAAAGCCCCGCGGTTAAAATGTCGCTGTCGTTTGAAGCACCGATCAAATGCGCAGGCGTCAGGATTGCTGCCGGCTCTGATAATTACGCATGCGCGCAGTATACAAAATGTCGGGAGGAGCGGAAAGGTAAGGGCATTTTCGACTCTAATTGAGTGACAATTGCTGTGAGAACCGGAGACTGTGGCCCGCAAACTCGGCACAGGCAGGTCTTTTTCTTCTCTCTGAGCCCCACGATCCGTATACGTGCCCCGGAGAGCTTCCGGTAATCGGAATGGGAGCAGATAGATCTCACAGACAGAGCTGAGCTCTAGCAATCTGAATGCAAGGATTATGAACTCGGAAAAAGAGAACACAATCTTTCTATCAGCTGTTGAGGAAATCACCTTTGTTCTGCCTCCAACCGCAGCAAGAGAAAATCTGCAGCGGCTGGAAATCCAAGCAACACACAAAATGCCGGAGGAACTCAGCATTAGTACTCTTTTCCATAGATGCTGCCTGGCCTTCTGAGTTCCTCCAGCATTTTGTGTGTGTTGCTTGTTCTACCTCCTCTTGCTCTGGACATTTCTACCAGTGAGAACATGTTTTGTTCCATTCTCTCTGGGTCCGTAATAATATCAAGCAGCTTTGCCCTGGGCAACAAGCAGCTTTAACATCACAAATGTGCCAGACTCAAATGAGACAGACACGGCCCTTGTCTTCATATACATTGGCATTACCATCACTGAGTGCACCACCATCAGTCATTGGGGGAGGGTTCAGGGGGAATATTTATGTAGAGTACAGAAACTGGGGATGCCTGTTTGCATTTTGGTGATGCAAAAGTTACTGGAGAATTTACAAGTGGGAAGAAGTGGCGTGATATTTGGAAATCTGACTTTTTAAAGCATAGTTTAGCAAGCAAACCACATATGGACAATGTGCAAAAGCTTTGGTGAGAAAATCCTCCGTTACCCGTTCCAGGCCTGCTACATAGGTTGTGTGAGAGTGCAGATGAACTCGATCAAACCCAGAGGAGATCAAAGTTCCTATTGACAGTGATTTGCCAGCTGTTAGAATGAATGCCTCTCTATATAAAATTCACTGTGCACGTCTTGTCACTGTGTAAAAAATACACAGTACAAGATTTATCTGCAGTAGTTATTACAAATTAGAGGGGAGATTTTTACAAATTAGAGAGGATATTGGAGGGAAGGAGGGGAGACCTCCCGTGTCCCTGATGCCCTCACCTACAAGATGTACATCCAGCTGCAGCTTGTAACCCTGCACTTCAATGAGCTGCAACTTGAAATGGGTGAATTCCAGATCATCCAGCAGTTGGAGGGGGTGATAGATATGACATGAAGAGAGGTGAGTTACACCCAAGCGGCAGGACACAGGAAACTGGGTGAGAGACAGGAAGGAAAATGAGGTTAAATAGGCATCACAGAGTACTCTAGTGGCCATCCCCCACAACAACAGGTGGACCACTTTAGAAGGTGTTGGGAGGAATTACCTGGCAGAGGAGTCAAATGATGAGGGGTATTGAGCGTGTGGGTGGCCAGCAGTTTTTTCCCCAGGGATGAAATGGTTAACACGAGGGGGCATAGTTTTAAGGTGCTTGGAAATAGATACCGATGGGATGTCAGGGGTATGTTTTTTACACAGAGAGTGGTGGGTGCGTGGAATGTGCTGCCAGCTGTGTTTGTTGAGGCAGATACAACAGGGTCTTTCAACAGCCTCTTAGATAGGTACATGTAGCTTAGAAAAATAGAGGGTGTGTGCTGGGGAAATTCGGGGCAGTTACTAGAGTAGGTCACATGATTGGCACAACATTTTAGTCGGAATGGCCTGGAATATGCTGTAGATTTCTATGTTCCATTTTGAACAGTGAAGTAACTTCTCTTTTTTAACTGTACCGGGTCCACGATTTTAATGCCGCTTTTCCACAATCCCATAGAATCTTTGTCCATATCCTGAGTAAATAGAGAATGGAAAAATATTTAAGATCTCCCCCATCTGCTTTGGTTCCACACGTGGATTGCCATTCCGGTCTTCCAGAGGACCAACTTTGTGCCTTGCAATCCTTTTGCTCTTAATCTATCACTAGAATCCCTGAGGATTATCCTTCACCTTTTCTGTGACAGCAACCTCATACCTTCATTTTGCCATCCTGATTTATTTCTTATGTGTTCCCTTGCATTTCTTATACTCCATAAGAAACTGACTGCCTATCCCTGTTATGCAATTCCATTTTGTGCTTTACCAGGGTCTCAATATCTCTTGAAATTCAAGGTTCCCTACAGTTTCTATCTTTACCTTTTATTCTGACAAGCACATACCCACTTTGTACTTTCAAAATTTTGGTTTGAAGGCCTCCCATTTACCAAGCACACCTTTGCCATAATGCAACATGTCCCAGTCCACAGTTGCCAGATCCTAGTATCTTAATTCCAGGTGTTGATCCATGCCCTGAACACATCTGCCTTTCCTACGCTGCTCCTTGTATTGAAATATACAGGGCTCAGCATATTCACTGCACCATGCTCAACTTTTTCATTCCTGACTTTGTCTGAGGACTGAACAACATCTGTCTCCACAACCTCTCCACTATCTGTTCTGTTATTCAGGCGCCCATTCCCCCTGCTACTTTAGTTTAACCCTCCTTACCCCCACCTCCCACCATGCACCTCAAAGCATCACCCCTTTGGCTTTCCTCTCCCAGATCAACAAAAAGGAGGTGCATACCAGGTACAGTCAGAGAGGAATAAATGGGGGTACTTATGAAATACAGGAAATTCAAGTGAACACTGATGAAAGAAATAAAAGAAGGCATGAGGTTGCCCCAGCAGACAAGGTGAAGGAAAATCCTCAGGGATTCTGCAGATATGTTAAGAGCAAAACGATTGCATGGGAAAAAATTAATTCTCTGGAAGATCAGAATGGTAATCCATAAGAAGGGATAACATAGACGGGGAGATTTTTTTTTGCATCCGTATTTACTCAAGAGATGAACACAGAGTCTATAGAAGTGAGGCAAAGCTGCATCAACATCATGGACCCTGTACAGATTACAGAGGTGGAGGGATTTGCTGTCTTGAGGCAAATTAGTGTGGATCAAGCCCCAGGGCCTGACAAGTTGTTCACTAGGACCCTGCGGAAGACAAGTGCAGAAATTATTGGGGCCTTAGCACAGATATTTAAATCATCCTTAGTGACAGGAGAGATACCGGAGGATTGGAGGACAGACAATGTTGTTCTGCTGTTCAAGAAAGGCTGTAAAAATAAACTAGGAAATTATACATTGGTGAGCTTGACATCAGTACTGGGAAAGTTATTGGAATGTGTGTGCAGGAACCAAGTATATACTGTAAGTATTTGGATAGGTGTGGACTGATAAAGGATAGACAGCATGGCTCTAGCCAACCTTAGAGCGTCTCTCGAGGAAGTTATCAGGAAAGTGGATGAAGGCAAGGCAGAGGATGTTGTCTACATGGACTTTAGCAAGGCACTTGACAAAGTCTCATATGGGAGGTTGGTCAAGAAGGTTCAGTCACTCAGCATTCAAGATGAGACAGTAAATTGAATGAGACACTGTCTTTGGGAGAAGCCAGAGTATTTACAGATGATTGCCTCTCTGACTGGAGGCCTGTGTCTAGTGATGTGCCGCAGGGATCAGTGCTGGATCTGTTGTTGTTTGTCATCTATATCAGTAATCTGGATGATAGTGTGGTTAACTGGATCAGCAAATTTGTGGATGACAACAAGACTGGGGGTTTAGCGGACAGCAATAAGACTATCATGGCTTGCAGTGTGATCTGGACCAGGTGGAAAAATGGTTTTAGAAATGGAAAATGGAATTTAATGCAGACCAGTGTGAGTTGTTGCACTTTGGTATGAGCTACCAAGGGAGGTCTTTCACAGTGACTGGTCGGGCACGGAGGAGTGTTGTAGAAGAAAGGGACCTGGGAATACAAGTCCTTAATTCACTGAAAGTGGTATCACAGTTAGATAGAGATGGAAGGAAAGATTTTAGTTCATTGGCCTTCATGAACCATATACTGACAATAGATGGATGTTATGTTGACTTGTAGAAGACAATGGTGAGGCCTAATTTGGAGTATTGTGTGCAGTTTTGGTCACCTACCTACAGGAAAGATGTAAAAGAAGTTCAGAGATTTCAGAGAAAATTCACAAGGATGTTGCCGTGTCTGGAGGACTTGGGTTATAAGGAAAGATTGAACAAATCAGGACTTTATTCCCTGGAATGTAGAAGATTGAGGGGAGATTTGATTGTGATAGAGGGGCATAAATAGTGTAAATGCAAGCTGGCTTTCTCCACTGAGATGGGGGTGGGACTACAACCAGAGGCCATGGGTTAAGGGTGAAAGTTGAAACGTTAAGGGGAACATGAGGGGAAACTTCTTCACACAGACGGTCATCCGGATGTGGAATGAGCAGCCAGCACAAGTGGTGCATGCAAGCACAATTTCAACATTTAAGAGGTTCGTGTAGGTACCTGGATGGTAAGGGTTTGGGAGTGGGCAACTTAAATAGTCTTGCATAAACTAGATGGCCCAAAGGGCCTGTTTCTGTGCTGTAATTTTCTATGACTCTGACAAGAACCTGAAATAATACAAAAATTTACTCTAAATCCTTTTAACAGACGTGCGGACCAACCATTCATCTCAGCAGGAATTTTTTATATGGTGTTAAAACTGTGGCACTTTAAGTTAATAATACATAAAAGAAAATCCCAGATGCATGTCAAGAAAGACTATTTGTGTGAGACTGTTTCAGTTACTGTGGGGCCAGGCACCCATGCAGTTCAGCAGGAGGGGGGAATAATACCAATGGAGAGAGTCAAACTGAGCGAGGGTTCAAATTGGAGAAGGCCAAAATGCCCCATTCTTATAGAGACAGGAAGAGCATCAGAGAATTGATGGTCATTCCAGATACCAGCACTCTGCCCAGTCAGGAGATGATATCTCTGTCCAGCTTGGGTTGAATCTCACTATAACAGTGTGATACCAGATCAAACCTTGGCAACTCAAGTAATTTCAACTGAAATGTTGTCCTAAATCCATTGATGGATTTTGCAAATCTTTTTACAGGTTAAAAATGAGAAGGAATTCGTCTCCAGGAAGCTCAAACATGACACGCCAGTTTTGCTGTCTCTGTCTAGATATTTAAGAAGTGGAGTGAGGGATTCAATCGACCATCTTTCCTACTCAAGACTGTGGGGAGGGATTCATTCGGTCATCTGACCAACTGGCATGCCCATCATTTTACACAGGAGAAAGGCCGTTCAACTGCTCAGACAGTGGGAATAGATTCACTCGGTCATCTCAACTGAAGGTACATCAGCAAGTTCACACTGGGCAAGGCCATTCACCTGTTCTGTGTGTGAGAAACGATTCACTCAGTTTTCCCACCTGTGGACACACCAGTCACTTCACACCAGGCAGAGGCTGGTCATCTGCTGAATTTCTGGGAAAAGATTCACTCAGTCATCTGACCTAATGGCTCACCAGGGAGTTCACACCAGGGAGCGGCCATTCACTTGCTCAGTCTGTGGGAAGAGATTCATTAAATCATCCCACCTGCTGAGTCATCAGCGAGTTCACACTGGGGAGAAGCCGTTCAACTGCTCAGAATGTGGGAAGAGATTCACTGAGTTATCCAACCTACAGAATCATCAGCGAGTTCACACTGGGGAGAAGCCATTCACCTGCTCAGAATGCGGGAAGGGATTCACTCAGTCATCCCACCTGCAGAGACACCAACGAGTTCACACTGGAGAGAAGCCGTTCACCTGCTCAGTCTGTGGGAAGAGCTTCACTCACTTATGGAACCTGCAGAATCATCAGCCAGTTCACACTGGAGAGAGGCCATTCACCTGCTCAGAATGTGGGAAGGGATTTACTCAGTCATCCAGCCTACTGAGTCATCAGCGAGTTCACACAGGGGAGAAGCCGTTCACCTGCTCAGAATGTGGGATGGGATTCACTCAGTCATCCCACCTGCAGAGACATCAGCGAGTTCACACTGGGGAGAAGCCGTTCACCTGCTCAGTCTGTGGGAAGGGATTCACTGATTCATCCACCCGGCAGAAACATCAGCGAGTTCACACTGGGGAGAAGTCGTTCACCTGCTCAGAATGTGGGAAGGGATTCACGGATTCATCCTGCCTACTGGTACATCAGCGAGTTCACACTGGGGAGAAGCCGTTCACCTGCTCAGAATGTGGGAAGGGATTCACTCAGTCATCCCACCTGCAGAGACATCAGCGAGTTCACACTGGGGAGAGGCCATTCACCTGCTCAGAATGTGGGAAGCGATTCACTCAATCTTCCACCCTACAGGCACACCAGCGAATTCACACTGGGGAGAAGCCGTTCACTTGCTCAGTCTGTGGGAAGCGATTCACTCTGTCATTCCAAGTACTGAAACACCAGCGAGTTCACACAGGGGAAAGGCCGTTCGCTTGCTCAAAATGTGGGAAGAGATTCGCTGGATCATCCAACCTACAGAGACATCAGCAAGTTCACACTGGGGAGAAGCCGTTCACTTGCTCAGGCTGTGGGAAGGGATTCCCTCAGTCGTCCCAACTACTGGCACACCAGTCAGTTCACAATGGGGAGTGGCCATTGTTATGAATCCCTATAGGTTTCGTTTGCTGTGGACTGTCATTTTAAGAGAGAGCGAGAGAGATGAAGAAAGTGAATCAGTCTGACTTGCAGCTTGTTTACATTGCTCACAGCTTGTTTCTTTTTAACCAAGGACACAGACACTCATAGACAGATGGAGACGAAGGAGGCAAAATGGAAGGATCAAAACCAGGGAACCAGTGGCCAAGGGTCACTGTTTGGAACTTTCCTATGCCCACAAGGGTGGGTTAATTATCGATTCATCGTACATCGAATGTGTGGTTGTTACCTTGTTTGAGCTATAGGAGTGGATCAGATTTGGGGTATCCTGTGAAGACCACTGATGTGTTAACCCTTGCCTGGGTGTGGTGTGGTAATTCACTTGAAGACGATACCCCTTCTGACAAGTCACTTTCGGTGATAAATCGTATATGGGTTTGGAACGACGACAAATAAAATCTACAGCAACTGTTCTCTCGTTTTACCACCATGGAACCTGTGGAATTTGACATAATTGCCTTCTCTCAACATTTACGCTGGATTAGAAATATCTCTTTCATCACCTATTCCATGTTTGAACTGAACTTTCTTACTTTGCCTTCTCAAGACTCCAAGCGTTGTTTCCCCCAAACTCAATAGTTTTGGAGTGATATTCACACACATATATACACATAACAATGTTAACTTTTGTTTATCTTGCTTGTTACTATATTATAAGTAGATTCTAATAAAGATAGGTTTAACATCAAAAACAGGCTCCAGGTGTAGTCTATTGCTACTGGTTCATTTCTAAAGAGTTACGATTCATAACAAAATTGGGCCTGCGTCCGGGATAGTAACAGTTTTGGGGGTGGAGACATTAATTATCAATTTCTTTGGGGAAGTCCCTTTTGATTTATTTGTGTGTGAAAAATCAGAAGCAATGGATGTTGATAGATGTCGGGAAGCGCTAGCCTCTGAGGCATTAGAGGACGCCAGAAGGATTGAGTTGTTGAATCTTGCCAGAAGGTTAAACCTTGCTAAGGTGAGATCGACAATGAGGAGGGCACAGATGCAGAGGATAATAGCTGAACATTATGTTTCTGAGGGTGTGTTTAAAGTGGAGGAATTGGAGGTGTTTCCTGAAAGTAAACCTAGTGAGCTTGAGCTCCAGTACAAGTGAGAAAAATTAAAGATGGAGGCTGCGGAAAGGCAGAGGCAGTTTGAGGCTAGAGAGGCAGAAAAACAGAGGGAGGAAGCAGAAAGACAGAGGCTGGTCGAGCTGAAACGATAGAGAGATTGCAGCAAAGGGGTCTAGCGTTAGACTCTAGTGATGTTTGAGGCCATTCGGGAAGTTAAATTGGTACCTCCATTTAACGAGGCAGAGGTTGATAAATACTTTCAGCATTTTGAGAAGGTTGCTCAAAGTTTAAAGTGGCTAGAAGAGGGTTGGCCTATTCTCTTCCAAAGTGTAATTAAGGGGAAGGCTCATCAAGCCTATTCTGCTTTGACAGTTGATGAAGCAGCTGATTATGACATATTGAAACAGGCTGTGCTCATAGCTTATGAGTTGGTCCCAGAATCATACAGGCAAAAGTTTAGAAATTTGAGGAAATCTGTGAACCAGACATATGGAACTTGCTTATGAGAAGTTTGTGTGTTTTAACCGCTGGTGAACATATAAAAATATAAATGATGATTTTAACAGCTTGAAAGTGTTGCTTTTAAGTGAAGAATTCAAACGGTGCGTCCCTGATGACATAAAGACGTATTTAGATAAAAAGGATGCTGCCACTTTGCAGTAATCTGTTGGATTAGCAGATGAGTTTGTTTTAACTCATAAGGTTAAGTTTATCCCGAATAAGAGCTTCCAAAAGAGTAGCAAGGATAACCAGGGTAAATCAGAAATTAAAGCTGGGACTAGTGACAAGAGTAAGGATGAAGGGAAGCAGTTGAAAGATAAATATTCTGGTCTTGCTTGTTACTATTGTAAGAAAGCTGGTTATATGATGGCTAATTGTTGCCTTCTGGGGAAGAAAAAGGAAAAGGAGGCGGTCCCAAATGCCTGTGTTCCGTATGTTGAAGCACCTATAAACACACAGGTTTCTGAGCATTCTGTTTGAGGCTTAGTTAAGGTCTGAGAGGTCTGACCGAGTTAAGAAGGGATTCGATTATTTTATGTCAGGTGGGTTTGTATTAGTAAAGGAAGGGTCAACCCCGGTACCAGTGAAAATTCTTTGAGTTACTGGGGATTCTCAGTCATTTATATCAGACAGCGTTCTAAAGTTTGGCGAAGAGACTAAGACTGGTGAGGTAAATCTTATTAAATTCATTTGGGGCGACATGGTTTCTGTGCCATTGCACAACGTAACTTTATTGTCAGGGTTGGTTTCGGGACCTGTTAAGATTGGAGTATGCTCCAGTTTGCCAAAGGAAGATGTTACTTTGCTGTTAGGGAATCACCTGGCAGATGGTAAAGTTGTTCCTGCAGTGCAGTTGACAACTAACCCAACCACTGACGACCTACAGATGGATTTTAACATTTATCCTTCCTGCGCAGGAACTCTATGTAAGGCTAAAATGTCTGCCGACGCAGACGAGTTTATCGCAGAACAGAACCAAGACCCAGAGTTTGAAGCTTTAAAAGAAACAGCTTTCTCAGATGATGAGATTAAGAAAGTGCCAGTCGGGTATTATCACAAGGGTGGAGTGATAATGAGGAAGTGGAGGCCACCTGCTATACCAGCGAGTGAGGCATGGGCAATTGTTCACCAAGGTGTAGTTCCTAAAGTTTATAGGACTCAAATTTTAACTTTGGCCCACAGTCTGCCCTCAGGTGGCTATTTTGGAGTGAATAAAACTGTAAGGATTATGTAATAATTCTGCTGGCCTAATCTGAGGAAAGATGTTGTGACCTTTTGCAGAACCTGTCACATTGGTCAAGTTGTCGGTAAACCTAATCAGGTCTCCACAGTGCCCCACTGCAGTCTATATATAACTGCATTTGGTGAACCCTTTTCAAAATTTATAGTGGATTGTGTTGGCCCATTGCCAAAGACTAAAGCTGGCCATCAGTGTCTGCTAACTATTATGTGTACTGCATTCAGATTCCCAGAGGCAATACCTCTCAGAAATATTAAAGCTAAAACTGTGGCGAAGGCTCTTACCAAGTTTTTTTTTTACATTATTTGATTTGCCTATAGAAATCCAGTCTGATCAAGGAATCAATTTTACATCTAGATTATTATCTGGGAGCTAAGCAAATTAAATCGTCTGCGTAAGATCCAGAATTACGATGGGTTCTAGAAAGATTTCATTCTACCCTCAAAACAATGATAAAGAGATAATGTGTTCCACACTGTCTCTCTCTCTCTCTCTCTCTCTCTCTCTCTCTCTCTCTCACTCCGTGCCTTGGAAAGGCTTGAAAAATACATCATCGGACGCATGCACGCACACGCCAAAAAAAGACATACTGTGTTGAAAATGGAAAACACTGAGATGAAGGAATATATTTGCTTTTGTTCGCAGCAAGAGAGTTGGTAAAGGAATCACTGGGCTTTAGTCCATTTGAATTTGTATTTGGTCATAGAGTGAGAGGACCTTTGACCTTGTTAAAGGAACAGTGAATTGATGGGGATGTGCATGTTAACTTGTTAGACTAAGTTTTGAAGTTCAATAACGAACTACTCCAGGCCTGTATTCTAGCGAGACAAAACTTAAAGATTTCTCAAAACAAAATGAAGTGTTGGTTTGATAAGTGGGCTTGCGAAAGATAATACCAGGTGGGGGATAAGGTGATTACCTTATCTCCAATGCCAACAAATCCACTTCAGGCAAAACTCAATGGACCCTGTGAAATAGTCTCTCAAATTAATAATGTGAATTATGTTATCAAAACACCCGACCGATGTAAACTAACACAGGTGGTACAGATAAATATGATAAAGCCTTATTTTGACAAGCAGGCACCATCTGTGAGTGTTGTTGTCAAAACATATGAATCTGGCAACCCTGAGAATGAAACAATTGACTCGTCTGAGACTTTTCACAAGCCAAACGTGGTCCCAGTTAGACTAATGAACTCGGTTGTTCTGGAAAACATTGATAACAGGTTGGCTCACCTGCAGCCAAAGCAACAACAACAGCTGAAGGAATTAATTCTGAAGTTTAAAGATTTATTTCCCGATGTTCCCAAGCAAACCACGGTCGCAATACATGATGTAGATATTGGTTAAACCGATAAAACAACACCCATATCGCATGAACGTAGAAAAGTGTAATTAGGCTGAGCAAGAAATTGAAAATATGCTGGAAAATGGTATTGTTAGCCTTTCAGCATCAGATTGGAGCTCACCCTGCATTATTGTGCGCAAACCTGATGGTAGTGTTAGATTTTGCACTGATTATAGGAAGGTAAATGCAGCAACAAAAACAGATGCCTATTCTATCCCTAGGATAGATGATTGCATCGATAAGGTTGGAAAATCTGAATTTCTTACAAAGATTGATCTGTTTACAGGGTATTGGTGTGTTCCATTGACAGACAGAGGTAGAAATAATTCTGCATCTGTGATACCATCTGGGTTGTATGAATACAATGTTTTGCTGTTTGGAATGAAAACTGGTCCAGGAGCATTCCGGAAAATGAATGATTCTGTAATTCGAGGGTTGGAACACACAGATGCCTATATTGCTGACTTAGTCACAGGGAGTGACACTTGGGAAGAGCATATCTCTGCAGTATAAAAGCGGTTTGACAGGTTTTCCCAGGCCAGCCTTACAGTTAACTTAGCTAAGAGTGAATTTGGCCATGCCATTCTGACCTGTCTTGGTCAATGCAAGTTGGCTCCTGTTCGGCCAAAAGTCCAGGCAATTTCTTATATTCCTTTTCTGACTGCTAAGAAGGCTCTTAGAAGGTTTCTGGGAATGGATGGATATTATCGTAAGTTCTGTATGAACTTTGCTGCTATCGCTCTTCCTCTGACTAACCTGAAGAAGGGTGAAAAGTTTGTTTGGACCGAGCCTTGACAGGAGATCTGACAGGAAGTCCAGGATTCAGCTACAAAGGACAGGGTGAAGGCCGAAGTCTCTGAGCTCCTTGTGGATACTTCATGCCTTTGTATGGCTACTGCTCCGCCCATGACTGCAAGGGACTGCAAAGAACTTTGGAGAGCAGAGAACATCAGAGAAACAAGCCTCCACTCCATGGACTCTCCCTACACTTCCCCTCCCTCGGAAAAGCAGACCATATGCACAAAAAAACCTCATAACCTGGACATTCCTGCTGCAAACCCGCTCCCACATTGGCGGAGAGATACAAAAGCCTTAAAGTGCGTAACACCAGGCTGAAGGACGGCTTCCTGTCTGTGGTTAGAAGCCAAATGAATGATAAAATGGACTCGACCTCACAATGTAACTCGACGTGACCCTGCACCATATGTCTACCTGTACTGCACTTTCTCTGCAGCCATAATGCTTTGTTAGTTATTTTTTGTTGTATATCAGCTCAATGTACCATCGTAATGTATCGATCTGTGTGGATGGTACATCAGGCAAGATTTTCACTGTAGCTCAGTACGTGATGATAATAAACAAATTTCCCCATTTTAACTGTGTGGAAATATTAGACAGACTGAGCTTCTGCTCTGGAACCTCAGAAGGAAACTGAACTGTTGTCATTTCTGTAGAAAGCAAATATCTGGAAAATGCTTCATTCTCACATTACGGTCTGCAGTAACTGGGATCAGTTGACCGGTGGTTGGTCTCCCATATCAATATCAGAATCAGGTTTAATAACACCGGCATATGCCAGGAAATTCATTGTTAATTGTTAATTCTTAACAAAAGATTTTAACAATTGTGATTTAAAATAAGAATATATATAGTACAAAAGTAGAAAAAATAAAAATGTAATAAACCTTTTTAATTGTGTGGAACTATTTGTCTGACTGGGTTGTTGCTTTGGAAATTCTGAAGTGAAGCTGAATTAAACTTTACAC
Source organism: Hemitrygon akajei (assembly GCF_048418815.1). NCBI lineage: Eukaryota > Metazoa > Chordata > Chondrichthyes > Myliobatiformes > Dasyatidae > Hemitrygon > Hemitrygon akajei. Next base: position 885,252 of record NW_027332006.1, on the reverse strand, counting down.
ATTTATGAGAAGCTCAGATAAATACAAAAGGCTAAATTCTCACATAAATGGGTCAAACATCCAGAAACGTTGGCAGCACTTCAGCACGTCGAAACAGTGAATGAAACATGCAGAAAATATTGCAGAAAAAAAAACATTGTCCACCCACAACGAGAGGACGTGACCGATCCGGATCTCACTGCCTTGTCTGAACGGGGAAAGATGAAGCTACACGTACACGTAGAGCAGTGAACCGCAGATTCTGCAGATCTGCAGAAAAACGTGAAGAGCAAACGGGATCAGGTGACGGGTGGAGGGTCTCCCACCTGAACCGATGACTCTGCTCCTCTCCCCTCTCACACTGCCCGACCCATCCGCCGCATTCCCCACATGATTCCATATTTACACCAGATACATGTCAAATTTTCCAGACCATATCTACCCCGATCCCTTTCCCTCCACCCCCAGGTCACAGAGTCACAGGCTCGATTCCCATCCCGGTCCGAAACATAATTCAAACCCAAACAGGAAATGTTCACGTTTCATTTAAATCAGTTCTGTGTTTATAATCACTAATTTCTATTCACATTCCTCCTGCTTCACTGGACAGGAACACTGAAACATCAAGTGAGAAACAGCAGGAGGAGGCCATTCGGCCCCTCTAACCATCAACAAGATGGCGGCTGCTCTCCCATCTCAGCCACGTTTCTGTCCGATCCTCATTTCCTCGATCCCTTCGGTCTCCACACATCTGCCGGCCTCTTTTCTACGTGAGGATGATCACTGAGTCTTCACCGCCCTCAGTAGAGGGGATTTACAGATATTCACCACCCTCGGAATGGAGACTTTTCCCCTCATCACAGTCCCGGACAGTCCACCCCCTTTTTCAGAGACTGGGATCCCTGGTTCAACCGGTAATAATGTTGTGCATTTCAATGTGTTCACCTCTCAGTCCTCGATTCTCTAAATGACATTTAGAGTTATCACGTTTGATCTTTCTTCAAGTTATGACCCCACCACTCCAGGGATCAGTCAGGTAAATCTTCATAATCTTCATATAGCAAATACTCTCTAACCTCTTTGCTCATCCTCTATGGAATTAATTTACATCTTCTGCAGCCCCGTGTTGCCCCAAACACTCACCTCCCACCCCTGTCACTGTTTTCATCTTCCACCTCCCCTCTCACCTGGATCCACCTCTCACTCCCCAGCTCTTGCCCCATCCCCACCGCTCACCTCTTTTCTCTGACTATTTCCCGTCCACTCTCAGTCCAGAGGGTGGGTCTCGGCCCGAAATGTTGACGGTCCATTTCCCCCCACAGATGCTGCCCGACCCACTGAGTTCCTCCGGCAGTTTGTTATTGTATCTGTATAACCCGTGTTAGTATGGGGAGCGGGATTTTACACCATATTCCAGGGTTAGGGTTAGGGTTAATGGACTTCTCGGTGAGACAAGAACATTAATCACGGGTTTCATCACTGAATCTAGTGTTGTGGGATGTAAATTCCCCTGTTATGTGTCCGGCTGTGCCGTGTTGTTGGTGGAGTGGGCAGCGTGGTGTTTGTCTCGATTCGGGTCACAACACCAGAATTGCCAGCGAGGTCCACACACAGTGTATTAGTCAACAGAAAACCTCTCGTCCCTGCAGTCTTTGTCTCCTGGTAAACTCAACACCCTGACAGTGTGGACCCTTTCCTATCAGAGTCAGGGAATCATTCAGACAGCTGATCGCTGAGAGGAATTATATTTATTGGTCATTAAAGTTCACCCAGATTCGTTTGGACGGATTTGATGTGGAGTTGGGGTGTCACAGTGAAAGGGCCGGACGGCCGAACTCTCTCCGTTGTCCAAACATCCTTCCAGGTGAGGCGACACTTCACCTGTGAATTTTCCGGGATCGCCTATTGTGTCCGCTGCTCCCGATGCGGCCGCCTCCACACTGATGACACCGGCTCCTCCGCAGTTGTGCCGGGTAGGAATGTTTTTATAACGGGTGCCGATATGTTTCTTCCCTTTGTGCGGGAAGGGTGGGTTTTGGGGGTTGATGATCGGGATGCCGTCCTTTTTGATTCAGGGGGTGGGGAGGGAGTTTCATTTTTTTTCTCTCTGAACGACTTTCCTGTTTTCTTTGTTTCGTGGTTCTCTGGAGAAGAAAAAAAAACTCAGCGTTATTTATGGATACCTGCTTTGATAGTAAATTAACCTTTCAACTATCCACTCCGAGCGGGACTTGTTAGTCACTCAGACAGGAACAGTCTGTGAATGCTCCCATCCAATTCACCAATTCCCCTGACACCACAGATATATCTGTCCAGATACTCCCCACACAAGACAGGCTGGAGCCAAAAATATTTACTACATGCCAGGCCCTAAAGAGAATTACAAAATAGTCATAATGGCTGATACACACAGAACAGACTGAAGCTGTCCTATCTCTACACATGAGTGCACAAGGAGATAAGCATCCTGAAACCCTAGCTAGCTACCCTCAAGAAGAAATATGGCTCAGCATGACTTAGTACATCTGTTGATCATCAGCAGTTTCTTTCAGAAAAACAGGCTGCAATTGTTTAACGAAGTGTTAACACTTTTACATACTTTATCATTCCCTCCTTTAGATCATTACATGATCAACAAAGCAGTAACTTTTTACAGAGAAAGCAACCAAGTACAGCATTGACTTCTCAGTGGGTAAAAACGGCATACATCAGTAATTATAACAATGATATGTACAACCATTTGGACATAATGCAATATCATGCCCCACATATTACCGACAGGTCTTCGAAGATCACCATTTCGACCCTTCGGTGAATCCGTGTAAATCCTGCTCTACTCTCTTGATGCTGCCAGTCTCCTTGGCAGTGTGCTTGGAGAGGGATGTAACGTTAGTAGACTCATCAGGGATATAGGTGCAGCATTCTGTGTCAATAATAGCACAGGCTCCCCCTTTCTCAGCTGGGATAAAATCTAAAGCCGTACGATTCTGTACGACTGTTTGCCAGATTGCAATCATTTCAGTGGATATTTCTGTTACTTGGGCCTGTGTTTCTGTCAGGGCCCCTGCAGTGTTGTGGCCAGCTCCTCAAGTGCTGTTAGCCAAATTGATTATCTCTCGTGAATTCCTGGCTACACCATAGGAGAGAAAAGCGATCATCCAAAATCGCTCAGTCTCAGTTATTCCTCTCGGCTGCTGGGCACCTGCGGTTATGGCCAGGATGCATGTTTCCCAGTATAGGAAGTTCAGTTTGGTAGGGGCCTGCGATACCATCCCTCAAAACACCGACAGGCACAGTCATCTCTGACTGGACCACAGTTACTCACTCTCTTCCCCAGGTGTTATTTGAGGAAGCCCAGGCTGAGAGTTCCTCAATCTGGTTTAGCAGGATTACAGACATTGGAAGGAAGGTTCTACCTGTTTGGCAAGGTGTGACCGAGAGAGAGAAAGTTGTTAACATGGGGGCCCCCAGAATGACATAAACACGAAGACCTCTGTTACATTCCTGTAACGGTTTAAATGAACCAGCAGCAATAGACGACACCTGGAGTGTGCTTTTGATGTTAAAACCATTGTCTTTATTCGTATCTACTTATAATATAACAAATTAAGCAAAATAATCAAAAGCTAATAGTGTTATGAGGACACATATGTGTAAATATAACTCCCAAACCACTGAGCGCAGGGAATACCAAGCTTAAAGTTTTGAGATGGGAAAGTATGAAATTCAGTTCATCCACGGAATCAATGACGAGAGAGAGATATTTGTAATCCAAGGTGAATGTCAAGAGAAGGCAATTACGTTGAATTCCACAAATTCCACAGTGGTAAAACAGGATAACAGTCGCTGTAGGTCTTATCCGTCGTTGTTCTAAATCCACATACGAATTATCACCAGAAGTAGCTTATCACAGGAGTACTGTCTTTAGAAGGAACTACCACCCAAGCAAGGGTTAACACACAGGTAGATTCCGCAAAGTACTCCCAATCCAGACCCAACACACAAAGTATTACCGACAGTGATTTCCACAGAATATCCCTTCTCACTAGTGTTTACCACATAACACACCCGAATACACCTAAGGGTTAACAAAAGTGGTAGCCACGGGATACTCGATCAAAATTCCCATACGGATTATACGAATTATCACCAACAGTGATTGGTCACAGGGGTACCTCTTCAAGTGAATTACCACCCCCAGGCAAGGGTTAGCACAAGTGGTCCTCACAGGATACTCCCAAACCAACAGATCCACTCCAATGGATCAAACAAAGTGACAATCACACATTCGGTATACGCTGGATCAATAGTCAACCCACCTTGTGGGCATAGGAGAGTCCAAACAGTGACCTTTGGCCTCTAGGAACCTTTGTTTCGAACTTTCCATCTTCTTTCTTTCTCTCTGGCTGACTGTGTTTGTGACTGTCCTTGCTTAAATAAAACAAACTGTGAGCTATGTAAACACAAGCTGCAAGCAAGTGTAAACACGCTGCATCGTCAAATAGTTCCGCCCCTCTCTCTCTCTCAGTAAGAATCAAACAGGGGCCGGGAAAGCCAGGCTTGTATACACAGGAATTTAGTAGGAGAATTTAGAATTTAGTATTTTCTCCCCGTATTGCCTTTTTAGTTATCTTCTGTTGCTCTTGAAAGGTTTCCCAATCCTCTGCCTTCCCTCTCATCTTTGCTATGTTGTACATCTTCTCTTTTATTTTTATACTGTCCTTGACTTCCCTTGTCATCCACGGTCGCCCCCTACTCCCCTTAGCTGGCTTTTACCACTGAAATGGTGTGGGACTACAACCAGAGGCCATGGGTTAAGGGTGATAGGTGAAATGTTAAGGTGAACATGAGGGGAAACTTCTTCACACAGACGGTTATCCGGGTGTGGAATGAGCAGCCAGCACAAGTGGTGCATGCCAACTCGATTTCAACATTTAAGAGGTTCGTGTAGGTGCCTGGATGGTAGGGATGTGGGAGTGGGCAGTTTAATTAGTTCAGCACAAACCAGATGGCCCAAATGGCCTGTTTCTGTAATGTAATTTTCCACAAGAACCTGAAGTAACGCTAATATTCACTCTAAGTCCTTTTAACAGCTGTACAGACCAACCATTCACCTCAGCAGGGATTTTTAATATGGCGTTAAAATTGTGGAACTTTAAGTTAATAATACGTAAAAGAAAATCCAAGATGCACGTCACGAACGACAATTTGAATGAGAGTGTTTCAGTTACTGTGGGGCCAGGCACCCATGCTGCTCAGAAGGAAGATGGAATAATACCAATGGAGAGAGTCAAACTGAGCCAGGAGACGGCAGAAATGCCCCATTCTTATAGAGACAGGAAGAGCATCAGGGAACAGATGGTCATTCCAGATACCAGCACTCTGCCCAGTCAGGAGATGATTTCTCTGTCCAACTTGGGTTCAACCTCATTGTAACAGTGAGGAACAGCCAGATCAAAACTTGGCGACTCAAGCAATCTCATCTGAAATGTTGTCCTACAGCCATTGATCGACTTTGTAAATCATTTCACAGGTTAAAACGAGAAGGAATTTGTCTCCAGGAATCTCAAACACAGCACGCAAATTTTTCTGTCTCTGACCAGATATTTAAGAAGTGGAGCGAAGGATTCAATCGAACATCGTTCCTCCTCAGACTGTGGGGAGGGATTTATTCGGTCATCTGACCAACTGGCACGCCCGTCATTTTACACAGGAGAAAGGCCGTTTACCTGCTCAGACAGTGGGAATAGATTCACTCGGTCATCTCAACTGAAGGTACATCAGCAAGTTCACACTGGGCAAGGCCATTCACCTGTTCTCTGTGTGAGAAAGGATTCAATTGGTCTCCCCACCTCTGGACACACCAGTCAGTTCACACCAGACAGAGGGTGGTGATCTGCTGAATTTGTGGGAAAGGATTCACTCAATCATCCGACGTAATGGCACACCAGCGAGTTCACACTGGGGAGAGGCCATTCACCTGCTCAGAATGTGCGAAACGGTTCACTCGGTCATCCGACCTACAGAGACACCATCGAATTCACACTGGGGAGAAGCCCTTCCTTTGTTCAGAATGTGGGAAGCGATTCACTCGATCTTCCACCCTACAGGTACATCAGCGAGTTCACACCGGGGAGAAGCCATTCACTTGCTCAGTCTGTGGGGAGAGATTCACTCAGTCATCCACCCTACAGAGACATCAGCGAGTTCACACCGGGGAGAAGCCATTCACCTGCTCAGTCTGTGGGAAGGGATTCACTCAGTCACACCACCTACAGATACATCAGCGAGTTCACACTGGGGAGAAGCCGTTCACCTGCTCAGTCTGTGGGAAGGGATTCACTCAGTCATCCCACCTACAGAGTCATCAGCGAGTTCACACCGGGGAGACGCCATTCACCTGCTCAATCTGTGGAAAGGGATTCACTCAGTCATCCAACCTACAGAGTCATCAGCGAGTTCACACCGGGGAGAAGCCATTCACCTGCTCAGTCTGTGGGAAGGGATTCACTCAGTCATCCCACCTACAGAGTCATCAGCGAGTTCACACCGGGGAGAAGCCATTCACCTGCTCAGTCTGTGGGAAGGGATTCACTCAGTCATCCCACCTACAGAGTCATCAGCGAGTTCACATTGGGGAGAAGCCGTTCACCTGCTCAGAATGAGGGAAGCGATTCATTCGGTCAGCCAAACTACAGAGACACCAGCGAACTCACACTGGGGAAAGGCCGTTCACCTGCTCAGAATGTGGGAAAGAATTCACTCAGTCATCTCCAGTACTGGCACATCAGTCAGTTCACAATGGGAAGTTGCCGTTGTTATGAATCCCTATGTTTCGTTTGAAGTGGACTGTCATTTTAAGTGAGAAAAATTAAAAAGTTAAATCAGTTTGACTTGCAGCTTGTTTACATCGCTCGCAGTTTGTTTAGTTTTAACCGAGGACACAGACACTCAGAGTCAGACGTAGACGAAGGAGGAAAAATGGAAGTATCGAAACCAGGGAACTCGTGGCCAAGGGTCACTGATTGCAACTTTCCTATGCCCACAAGGGTGGGTTAATTATCAATTCAGCGTACTCAAATGTGTGGTTGACACCTCGTTTGATCCGTAGGAGTGGATCTGATTTGGGGTATCCTGTGAAGACCACTGATGTGTTAACTCTTGCCTGGGTGTGGTGGGGTAATTCACTTGAAGACGATACCCCTTGTGACAAGTCACTTTCCCTGGTAATTCGTATGTGGATTTGGAATGATGACGGATAAAATCTACAGCAACTCGTTTTACCACCATGAAACCTGTGGAATTCGACATAATTGCCTTCTCTCAACATTTACGCTGGATTACAAATATCTCTCTCATCACCTATTCCGTGGTTGAACTGAACTTTCATACTTTACCATCTCAAGACTCTAAGCCTTGTTTCCCCCGAGCTCAATAGTCTGGGCGTTATATTTACACACATATATACACATATCACATTTGTTTATCTTGTTTAAGTTACTATATTATAAGTAGATTTTAATAAAGATGATTTTAACATCAAAAACTGACTCCGGGTGTAGCCTTTTGCTGGTGTTCGTTTCTAAAGCGTTACAATTCATAACAAAATGTGGGCCTGCGTCTGGGATATGAACAGATTAGGGGGCGTAGTCATTAATTATCGATTTAATTGGGGAAATTGATTTATTTGTGTGTGGAAAATCAGCACCGATGGATGTTGATAGATGTCAGTAAGCGCCAACCTCTGAGGTATTAGAGCACATCAGAAGGGTTGAGTTGTTGAGTATTGCTAAAAGGTTAAAATTTGCTAAGGGGAAATCGACAATGAGGAGGGCACAGATGTGGAGTGTAATAGCTGAACATTATGTATCTGAGGGTGTGTTTAAAGTGGAGGAGTTGGAGGTGTTTCCTGAAAGTAAACTTAGTGAGCTTGAGCTCCAGTACAAGTGAAAAAAATTAAATGCGGAGGCTGCGGAAAGTCAGAGGCAGTTTGAGGCTAGAGAGGCAGAAAAACAGAGGGAGGAAGCAGAAAGGCAGAGGCTGTTCGAGCTGGAAATGATAGAGAGATTGCAGAAAATGGGTCGAGTGTTAGACTCTGGTGATAAATTTAAGGCCAGTCGGGAAGTTAAATTGGTACCTCCGTTTGACGATGCAGAGGTTGATAAATACTTTCAGCATTTTGAGAAGGTTGTTTAAAGTGGCCAGAAGAGGGTTGGCCTATTCCCTTACAAAGTGTAATTAAGGGGAAGGCTCAGCAAGCCTATTCTGCTTTGACAGTTGATGAAGCACCTATAAACCCACAGGGTTCTGAACATTGTGTTGAGGTTCAGATAAGGATTTGAGAGGTCTGACCCAGTATCATTTTATGTCAGACGGGATTGTATTATTAAAGGAAGGGTCAACCCCGGTACCACTGAAAATTGTTTGAGATACAGGGGCTTCTCAGTCACTTATATTAGACAGCGTTCCAAAGTCTGGTGATGAGACTGAAACCGGTAAGGTTATTCTTATTAAAGGCATTGGGGGCGGTGTGGTTTCTGTTCCATTATACAAGGTAACTTTACAGACAGGGTTGGTTTCGGGACCTGTTGAGATCGGATTATGATCCAGTTTACCGGTGGAAGATGTTACTTTGCTGTCAGGGAATGACCTGGCAGATAAAGTTGTTCCTGCAGTGTAGTTGACAACTAAGCGAACCACTGATGACCCACAGATGGATTTTAACATTTATCCTTCCTGCCCAGTAACTCGAAGTATGGCTAAAAAGTCTGCCGACGCAGACGGATCTGTGCAGCATGATTCTGATACCCATGATAGCCAAAATCGGGATTCAGGTTATGATGACTTGTCAGGAATTTTTCTGCCTTCATTGTTTCAAAAGGATTCAGGTAGTAATTCTGACGAGAAAGATATATCCCTGTCTAGGAAGGAGTTTATAGCAGAACAGAACTGAGAACCTGAGAGTGAAGTTTCATAAAAACAGCACTCTGAGATGATTAGATTAAGAAAGTGCCAGTAGGGTATTATCTCATGGATGGAGTGATAATGAGGAAGTGGAGGCCACCAGCTATACCAGCGAGTGAGGAATGGGCAATTGTTCACCAAATTGTATTTCCTAAAGTTTATAGGGCTCATATTTTAACTTTGGCCCACAGTATGCCCTTGGGTGGCCATTTCGGAGTGAATATAACTGTGAACAGGTTTATGAAATAATTTTACTGGCCTAATTTGAGGAAAGCTGTGACCTTTTTCAAATCTGTCACACTTGTCCAGTTGTGGGTAAACCCCAACAGGTCACCACAGTGGCCTCACTGTGGTCTATACCTGCATTTGGTGAACCCTTTTCTAAAGTTATAGGGGATTATGTTGGCCCATTGCCAAAGCCTAAAGCGGGCCATCAGGATCTGCTAACTACAAAGTATTATGTATACTGCATCCAGATTCCCAGAGGCAATACCTCTCAGTAATATTAAAGCTAAAACTGCGGCGAAGGCTCTTACCAAATTGTTTTTCTACTTTTTCTGGATTGCCTAAATAAATCCAGCCTGATCAAGAAAGTAATTTTACACCTGGATTATTTCAGTAGGTAGTTTATGAACTAGGAGCTGAACAAATAACGTCATCTGCGTACCATCTGGAATCACACTCAAAACAATGATTAAGAAATACTGTGTTGAAAATGGGAAGACTGGAACGAAGGAATATATTTGCTTTTGTTCTCAGTAAGAGAGTCAGTACAGTATCAGTGGGCTTTAGTCCATTTGAACTTGTATTTGGTTGTAGACTGAGGAGACCTTTGACCTTGTTAAAGGAACAGTGGATTGATGAGGATGTACATGTTAACTCGTTAGACTATGTTTTGAAGTTCAAAAATAAACTACACCAAGCGTGTAGTCCAGTGAGACAAAACTTCAAGATTTCTCAAAACAAAATGAAATGTTGGTTTGATAAACGGGCTTGCGAAAGAAAATACCAGGTGGGGGATATCTTATCTTATCTTATTTTATCTCCAATGTTGACGAATCCACTCCACGTGAAATTCCACGGACCGTATGAAATAGGCTCTCAAATTAATGTTCTGAATTATGTTATTAAAACGCCCAACTGATGTAAACTAACACAGGCTGTACACATAAATATGATAAAGCCTTATTTTGACAAACAGGCACCATCTGTGAGTGTTGTTGTCAAAACATATGAATCTGGTAACCCTGAGAATGAAACAATTGACTCGTCTGAGACTTTTCACAAGCCAAACATGGTCCCAGTTAGGCTAATGAACTCGGTTGTTCTGGAAAACATTGATAACAAGTTGGCTCATCTGCAGCCAAAGCAACAACAACAGCTGAAGGAATTAATTCTGAAGTTTAAAGATTTATTTCCTGATGTTCCCAAGCAAACCACGGTCGCGGTACATTATGTAGATATTGGTCAAGCCAAACCGATTAAACAATACCCATATTGCATGAACGTAGAAAAGTGTAAATTGGCAGAGCAAGAAATTAAAAATATGCTGGCAAATTGTATTATTAGTCCTTCAGCATCAGATTGGAGCTCACCCTGCATTATTGTGCCCAAACCTGATGGTTGTGTTAGATTTTGCACTGATTTTAGGAAGGTAAATGCAGCAACAAAAAGAGATGCCTATCCTATCCCTAGGGTGGATGATTGCATCGATAAAATTGGAAAAGCTAAATTTCCAACAAAGATTGATCTGTTGAAAGGGTATTGGTGTGTTCCATTGAATGAGAGAGGTAGAGAAATTTCTGCATTTGTGACACCTTCTGAGTTGTATGAATACAATGTTTTGCCGTTTGGAATGAAAAAAAATGGTCCAGGATCATTCCAGAGAACGTTTGATTCTGTAATTCGAGGGTTAGAACACACAGATGCCTATATTGATGACTTAGTCACAGGGTATGACACTTCGGAAGAGCATATCTCTGCAGTAGAAAAGCTATTTGACAGGCTTTCCTAGGACAACCTTACAGTTAACTTGGCTAAGAGTGAATTTGACAATGCCACTGTGACCTGTCCTGGCTATGTTGCAGGTCAAAGCAAGTTGGCTCCTGTTCAGGCAAAAGTCCAGGCAATTTCTGAAGTTCCTGTTTCGACTGGTAAGAAGGCTCTTAGAAGGTTTCTGGGAGTGGTTGGATAAAGTTCACCAAGAAATTTACTGATATCGCTCTTCCTCTGACTAATCTCCTGAGCAGAAATAATTTTTTTTGGGGGGAGGGGATGTGTTATGAGTCCCTGGGTTTCGTTTGCTGTGGACTGTCACTTTAAGAGAGTGCCTGAGTGAGGTGGGGACTAACAATGACGTCAGCCACTGACTTTCTCAGCTCATTTTTGATTTTTACAGAGAGAGAGAGATCAAGGAGGCGGGACTGTCTGACTTGCAGCTTGTTTACATTACTCGCAGTTTGTTTAGTTTTAAGCGAGGACACAGACACTCACAGTCAGAAGGACGCAAAGAAAGAGAACAAAAGGATTTAGACAAAGAAACTAATGGCCAAGGGTCACTGTTTGGAACTCTCCTGTGCCCACAAGGGTGGTTTGATTATCGATCCAGTGCACATCGAAAGTGTACCTGTCACCTCGAATAATCCACAGGAGTGGGTTTTGTTTGGGGAATCCTGTGGAGAGCACTTATGTGTTATCCCTTGCCTGGGTATGCGGTCTGGCGATTCACTTGAAGATGATATCCCTGTGACAAACACGAGGAAATCTGCAGATGCTGGAAATTCAAACAACAGCACACACAAAATGCTGGTGGAACACAGCAGGCCAGGCAGAATCTATAGGGAGAAGCGCTGTCGACGTTTCGGGCCGAGACCCTTCGTCAGGACTAACCGAAATTAAGATTGTAAGAGATTTGAAAATAGTGGGGGGAGGAGAAAATGCGAAATGATAGGAGAAGACCGGAAGGGGTGGGATGAAGCTAAGAGCTGGAAAGGTGATTGGCGAAAATGATACAGAGCTGAAGGGAAAGGATGATGGGACGGGAGGCCTTGGGAGAAAGAAAGGAGAGGGAGGAGATGGCGAACAGGTAAACAACTAAATATGTCAGGGATGGGGTAAGAAGGGGAGGAGGGCATTAACGGAATTTAGACATTTTAATTACACGTCCCATTCCCATTCTGATATGTCTATACATGGCCTCCTCTATTGTCAAAATGTTCATGCCATCAGGTTGGAGGAACAACACCTTATATACCGGCTGGGTAGCATCCAACCTGATGGCATGAACATTGACTTCTCTAAGTTCCGTTAATGCCCCTACTCCCCCATCCCTGACATATTTAGTTGTTTGCATGTTCTCCATTTCCCTCTGGTCTCCCACCCCCCTTTCTTTCTTCCGAGACCTCCCGTCCCATGATCCTTTCCCTTCTCCAGCACTGTATCACTTTCGCCAATCACTCTTCCAGCTCTTAGCTTCATCCCACCCCCTCCGGTCTTCTCCTATCATTTCGCATTTCCCCCCTCCCCCCCACTACTTTCAACTCTGTTACCATTCTTCCTTTCAGTTAGTCCTGACGAAGGGTCTAAGCCCGAAACGTCGAGAGCGCTTCTCCCTATAGATGCTGCCAGGCCTGCTGTGTTCCACCAGCATTTTGTGTGTGTTGTTGATCCCTGTGACAAGTCACTTTCGGTGATAATTTTGTATATGGATTTGGAACGGCGACGGATAAAACCTACGATGACTGTTATCTTATTTTACCACCGTGGACCCTATGGAATTCAACGTAATTGCCTTCTCTCTGTATTTGCCCTGGATTACAAATATCTCTCTCCCATCCCTTATTCCGTGAATGAACTACACTTTCATAATTTACCACCTCAAGACTCTAAGCCTTGTTCCCCCACGCCCCCCCCCAACCCACCACCGAGCTCAATAGTTTGGGAGTTATATTTACACATACATATACACACATATCTTGCTTAAGTTACTATATTGTAAGTAGATACTAATGAAGATAGTGGTTTTAACATGAAAAACGTGCTAGTCAGAGTAGAAATAGGAGGATATTTCAGATGAATACGTGGCTTGAAAAGTGGTGCAAGGGGGAGGGATTCAAATTTCTGGAGCATTGTAACCAGTTCTGGGGGAGGTGGGACCGGTATGTCTGCACCTGGGCTGGACTGGAACCAATGTCCTAGGGGGAGCGTTTGCTACTGCTGTTCAGGAGGATTTAAACTAATGTGGCAGGGGGATGGGAACAAGTGCAGAGAGACAGAGGGGTGTAAAATGAGGGTAGAAGCAAAAAGTAGTAAAGTGAAAAGTAAAAGTGGCAGGCAGGGAAATCCAGGGCAAAAAGCAAAAAGAGCCACTTTTCAACATAATTGTATAAGGGCTAAGAGTGTTGTGACAACAAGCCTGAAGGCTTTGTGTGTCAATGTGAGGAGCATTCGTAACAAGGTGGATGAATTGAATGTGCAGATAGTTATTAATGAATATGATATAGTTGGGATCACAGAGACATGGCTCCAGGGTGACCAAGGATAGGAGCACAACATCCAGGGATATTCAATATTCAGGAGGGATAGACAGGAAAGAAAAGGAGGTGAGGTAGCATTGCTGGTTAGAAGAGATTAACGCAATAGAAAGGAAGGACATTAGCCTGGAGGATGTGGAATCGATACGGGTAGAGCTGCATAACACTAAGGGGCAGAAAACGCTGGTGGGAGTTGTGTACGGGCCACCTAACAGTAGTGGTGAGGTTAGGGATGGCATTAAACAGGAAATTAGAAATACGTGCAATAAAGGAACAGTAGTTATAATGGGTGACTTCAATCTACATATAGATTGGGTGAACCAAATTGGTAAGGGTGCTGAGGAAGAGGATTTCTTGGAATGTATGCGGGATGGTTTTCTGAACCAACATGTCGAGGAACCAACTAGAGAGCAGGCCATTCTAGATTGGGTATTGAGCAATGAGGAAGTGTTAGTGAGCAATCTTGTCGTGCGAGGCCCCTTGGGTAAGAGTGACCATAATATGGTGGAATTCTTCATTAAGATGGAGAGAAACATAGTTAATTCAGAAACAAAGGTTCTGAACTTAAAGAAGGGTAACTTTGAAGGTATGAGACAGGAATTAGCTAAGATAGACTGGCAAATGATACTTAAAGGGTTGACGGTGGATATGCAATGGCAAGCATTTAAAGATCGCATGGATGAACTACAACAATTGTTCGTTCCAGTTTGGCAAAACAATAAACCAGAGAAGGTAGTGCACCCGTGGCTGACAAGGGAAATTGGGGATAGTATCAAGTCCAAAGAAGAAACATATAAATTAGCAAAAAAAAAAGCGGCACACCTGAGGACTGGGAGAAATTCAGAGACCAGCAGAGGAGGACAATGGGCTTAGTTAGGAAAGGAAAAAAAGATTATGAGAGAAAGCTGGCAGGGAACATAAAAACTGACTGTAAAATCTTTTAATGATATGTGAAAAGAAAAAGATTGGTCAAGTCAAATGTACGTCCTTTACAGTCAGAAACAGGTGAATTGATCATAGGGAACAAAGACATGGCAGACCAATTGAATAACTACTTTGGTTCTGTCTTCACCAAGGAGGACAAAAATAATCTTCCGGAAATAGTAAGAGACCGAGGGTCTAGTGAGATGGAGGAGCTGAGGGAAATACATGTTAGTAGGGAAGTGGTGTTAGGTAAATTGAAGGGATTAAAGGCAGATAAATCCCCAGAGCCAGATGGTCTGCATCCTAGAGTGCTTAAGGAAGTAGCCCAAGAAATATTGGATGCATTAGTGATAATTTTTCAAAACTCCTTAGATTCTGGATTCGTTCCTGAGGATAGGAGGGTGGCTAATGTAACCGCACTTTTTAAAAAAGGAGGAAGTGAAAAACTGGGGAATTATAGACCGGTTAGTCTGATGTCGGTGGTCGGGAAAATGCTAGAGTCAGCTATCAAAGATCTGAAAGCAGCACATTTGGAAAGAGGTGAAATCATTGTACAAAGTCAGCATGGATTTGTGAAAGGAAAATCATGTCTGACGAATCTTATAGAATTTTTTGAAGATGTATCTATTAGAGTGGATGGGGGAGAGCCAGTGGATGTGGTATATTTAAATTTTCAAAAGGCTTTTGACAAGGTCCCACACAGGAGATTAGTGTGCAAACTTAAAGCACACTGTATTGGGGGTATGTTATTGATCTGGATAGAGAATTGGTTGGCAGACAGGAAGCAAAGTGTGGGAGTAAACGGGACCTTTTCAGAATGGCAGGCAGTGACTAGTAGGGTACCGCAAGGCTCAGTTCTGGGACCCCAGTTGTTTACAATATATATTAATGATTTAGACGAGGGAATTAAATGCAGCATCTCCAAGTTTGCGGATGACACAAAGCTGGGCGGCCGTGTTAGCCGTGAGGTGAATGCTAAGAGGATGCAGGGTGACTTGGATAGGTAAGGTGAGTGGGCAAATTCATGGCAGATGCAACTTAATGTGGATAAATGTGAGGTTATCCACTTTGGTTGCAAGAACAGGAAAACAGATTATTATCTGAACGGTGGCCGAATAGGAAAAGGGGAGGTGCAACGAGACCTGGGTGTCATTGTACACCAGTCATTGAAGGTGCTCATGCAGATACAGCAGGCGGTGAAAAAGGCAAATGGTATGTTGGCATCCATAGCAAAAGGATTTGAGTACAGGAGCAGGGAGGTTCTACTGCAGTTGTACAAGGCCTTGGTGAGACTGCACCTAGAATATCGTGTGCAGTTTTGGTCCCCTAATCTGAGGAAAGACATTCTTGCCATAGAGGGAGTACAGAGAAGGTTCACCAGATTGATTCCTGGGATGGCAGGACTTTCCTATGAAGAAAGACTGGATCGACTAGGCTTATACTCACTGGAATTTAGAAGATTGAGGGGGGATCTTATTGAAATGTATAAAATTCTAAAGGGATTGCACAGGCTAGATGCAGGAAGATTGTTTC
>NW_027332006.1:557500-563095 GCF_048418815.1 Hemitrygon akajei | reverse complement strand
GTGGAACAGGAAAAGCTGTAAGGTGATAGGTGAAGCAAGGTGTAGATTGGGGGGCGGGTGATAACTGAAAAAGACAAAAGGGCTGGAAAGGAAGGAACCAGTTAGGAGAGGGCAGGGAGCGGATTGGATCACTGAAGGATGGGAAAGAGTGGGCAGTGGTGCTGACAGGGAAACGAGGAGAAGAGTAAGAGGGTAACAGTGAACAAGCAGAAAAGGGTAAAAGAAAGCGCTATGGTACCGCAACATAAAGACATCCGTGTCCTTGCCATGAGATTAGTGGTTACCGAGACGGAAGGTAAGTGTTAATCCTCCAGCCTGAGACTGGCCTAATGGCGTCAAAAGGGGAGGCCCATGGGCAGATATTCCGGACCAGGACTGAGGATATTAGTGGCCACTGTTGGCCACTGGGAAATTCCTTTTTTTTCTCGATGGAGTTGAGGTTCCTGGCGAAGCGTTAATTAATATGAAGAAGGGTCTTGTCCGAAAGGGTCGACCGTTTATTCGTTTTCTATGGATAAATGCTTGAACTGACCAGTTTCTCCAGCAGTTTGTGTTTATTGCAATGAATTTGATTCACGGGTTTTTATGTGTTCATCAAACCTGGGTGACATTTTCGTTTAAGGTTTTTACTGCGTTACACAAACGTACAAACAGAATTATTCTTTTATATGTATACTTATATTCCGAGACAATACGCAGTCCCGGTGACGTTACAGCACTGGGTTATGATGATAAAGTCTATGGACGCTAGAAACGGACAATAACAATCATGAAACCGAGAGATGAGCCTAACAGTGTTTCGCAACAACATTCACTGACTTCTCGAATCGTCATTTCTTCATCGTTGAGATTTTGCAACTTCGTGTCATGCGATGCATACCTCATCACAATTGTACTTGAATGCCATCATGTTTATTTTTACCCCCAGCTGTTGGAAGACACGTCAGCCTTGTGTAGTATTGAATATTCAGCGTGCTGGAGCGAGTATAAATGAATGACCGTGGAGATTCATCAGCTCAGAGTTTCTTCAGCGAGGTCGCGGCAGCTGGAAGACACGCTGAATCTCACACAGCATGCTTGAAATATTCTACATTGTCAGAAAGATATATTACATGATCATTGCGGTTATCGGTGTTCCTGGTAAGAACAAAGGCGAACTAAGATTTGCTGTTCTGTGTGCGAGTCTTTGGACTCGATCTGTTACCGACAGCGTTGTGATGCCGGTGTATCAGTGAGTGCGGTGCAGACATTGTGAGAAAACTCTGTGTTGGTTCAGAAGTACCTTTCCAGTTTAATCCTTCGACTCTGATCAAAAGAATCCGGCAGGTAAAACAGATGCAGTGTGATCGATCGGGGAGATGGATTCATTTTGCGGATTCATGTCACACAGGTTTGATTTATCAATGCAAACCCGCTGTTAAAATAAACTCTGACATTCAAGCTCACTCACCAGCTGTACGGGCTAATTGCCGATTTTCCGTATCAATTTAAAGAAATATCCTCCTGTTTAAAGAAATGGCTGCCAGTTTGAAACGAACGCTGGAAGCGAATCTCTGGTGAGATTCAGTGGACTTCGCTTGTCAGTTGAACTCCGAACCATCGGGAGTTTCGAAAAGTAAGACTCCACGGGCGTTTTAGAGTGCCAGGGTTTGTTCCCACACCTTATTGTCCGTGAAGGGAAGAAGGAGTTAAGAGCTGAACCAGCGATATCCGATAGTGCTCAAACGTGGTATGGTTGATGCGATACAGCGCTCTGCAACAATAAGCATCGAAGCATTTAGAATAATGTCGCAGGAATTTGAAACGATCCCTAAAGGAGGCAGATGGTTGAAGTACTTACAGCACATCGTACTGCCTTTGGAAACTGGATGTTCTAAGCACTGGCGTGCAGAATCACGGAAATGGTCAGCAGGTTAGGCAACGATGTTAAAAGCTAAAATTGAACTTACCGATCCGATAGCTTGACATAGTGAAGACATCCCCGGCCGATTGTAGTTAGAGAAATTAAAAGAAGCGAGCCCAGCGGTCCCGTCTGGCCAGTTGACCAACAGGAGTCGAGAAGGAAACGAAGGAAAGATGATCTTTGCAAATGGTTACAAGGCGGGGGGAGTATGGGGAAAGTGTCGAAGTATAGGGGACGGGATCGCCACACTAAGCAAGTTGCCGAGCTTCGTTGCTTTACATATCAGTCGAAAAAAACTGATGCTGAGACTCCCACTTTACACTTTTACACATCAAGAAGTGATTTGTCTAGAAAGTTTCTGGTTTGTTTCTGCCGTGAGGCCCTCTGAGCGGCGAGATAGTATTTCCCTCATTCTTTCTAATGTCCCTCCAGTGAATATACTGGCGATTGTGATCCTGTCCCTGGGAAAGTGCGGCCTCTCCACCTGCACCACTCACTACCTGGTGGCCATGGCATCGGCGGATCTACTAACCATCATCTTTCAGGTCATATTGTTACGGATCCGTTACTGTTACTTCCCCGGGACTTTCCTCGACATCACCCCCAGAATGCAGTGTGATCTCTGTCTTCGGAGAGGCAGCCACAAAAAGTTCTGTCTGGTTCACCGTCAGCTTTACGTTTGATTGATTTGTCTCCATCCGTTGCCAGAAGTGGAAATCTAAATATTGCACCGGGAAAACTGCGGCTGTGGTGCTGACAACAACCGGCGCTCTGTTCTGTTTGAAAAATGTGCCCACATTCTTTATGTATCAACCTGTGAAAGTGATTGACAATATACACTGGGACTGTATTACAAAACCGGGTTACTATTCGGATCCCGGCTGGGTGGCATACAACTGGCTTTTTGCAGTTCTAACGCCAATACTCACATTCTTCTTAATACTGCTGTTCAACGCTCTGACAGTCAGACACATTTTAGTGACCAGTCGCGTCCGTAAGGGGCTGAGGGGTCAGAGTAAGACGGAGAACCGCAGTGACCCGGAGATGGAGAGCAGGTGGAGGTCTGTGATCTTACTTCTCACCATCTCCGGAAGCTTCATCATCCTGTGGTCGGTGAATGTTGCCGAGTTCCTTTATTACATCATTGCCCGTCCGCATCAATCTAAATACAGAGATTCGGAATACATACTTGATCACGTTGGAGAGATGCTGATGATATTAAATTGCTGCACATATGCGTTTATTTATGGGGTAACTCAGTCCAGGTTCAGAGAGCAGTTCATCAGCGTAGCGAAATATCCGCTCATACCAATTTTTCAACTGGTTAATAAACAAAATATCTAAGTTCTTCTCATTTGAGTTCATAATGTTTCTGAACTTGACAATGCAGAACTGCCAGTCGGAGAACTTGGCAACGAGGAGAATAAAACTGGTTTAGAGCCCAAGATAGAGACAACCTGGGAACAGAGTCTTCGTCTCACACTACCCCGGCATCCTCCTCCTACCAGTGACTAACTTTAGCCTACCCTTTGTTCCCAATATATTCCGGATATCGGCACCGCCGCACACCTTTGAATAAATAATTCCGCACTGCAGTGCAAATGTTGATCGGTCCGGTGACCTAGAAAGCCGATCCTCCTGGGTCACGCTGAGGAAGCGGACCAACTTGCCGAAATACCCCCGTCACTGGAAAACGGGCAGAATTTACACTGAGCACCCCGGAGGTCAGATCGGGTGTGATCCATGCTCGGACTGAGTAGGCAGCCCCGCATCGAGATTCAGCTGATTCTGTTCAACATGGTTCGTGTTCAATATGGTACGTGTTCAACATGGTACGTGTCCAACATGGTACGTGTTCAACATGGTACGTGTTCAACATGGTACGTGTCCAACATGGTACGTGCTCAACATGGTACGTGTCCAACATGGTACGTGTCCAACATGGTACGTGTCTAACATGGTACGCGTCCAACATGGTACATGTTCAACATGGTACGTGTTCAACATGGTACGTGTCCAACATGGTACGTGTACAACATGGTACGTGTCCAACATGGTACATGTCCAACATGGTACGTGTTCAACATGGTAGGTGTCCAACTTCAAGCCCTGAAGTTCCGGCAGCATCTTTGTGAATACTGTCTGCACTCCTTTCAGCGTACATCTGCCTTTCCTATAACAGGGCGACCAGAACTGTTCACAGAACTCCAAGCGCGGTATCTCCAAGGAGAGGGGGAGTGTAATTGAAGTGCGCATCTACGCTTCTTTCTAGAGGCTTTAGTTATTATTCGATTGCAGGGTCAGATTCTGAAAACAAGATCTCGCACCCCAGCAACCTTCCCTCTGTTTTATTTTACTGATTCGGGGACAAACCATTGCTCTGAGCAGATCATTTTTACACGGTTTGGAAAGTGCACGGCACTTTAAATGTTTTTTTATATATGTAATATCCATGTCAAACAATGGTAAAACACAACACAACACAGGTAAAGGCTGTCAGGCAGTCACCTCTGATAGGGGGTATGCCAAAGTGAAATGTTCTGACTGAACGGCGTTGGTGGTTTCTGTCTTTATTGTGAACATTTTTGACAGTGTTGCAAACTGAAATAATGACAACGCAAATACGTTGAAGCTCAAAAATGTTCCAATGTAAATGTGGTACGTTTAGTATTTAGCACATTTATGGATTATATTGAGTAATACAGTTAATTTCACGGCATTTCATAATTATGTTAACAATGATTTCAAAAACAAATATTTACGGAGTGACCCATCTCAGTTCCGGCGCAGCTGCGAACCCGCGCATCTGCGAATGAACAGTGCTGACACAAAGAAACATAGATCAGAATTTGTGAATTGAACAGTGCTGGGAGGGGAAAAATAGAAGGGGAAAAGATTAGTTTCCCTTTCAGAAAGAGGGAAGAGAATTTTTTGGTGGAAATTGGTAAATTTCCAGTTGGGCGCTAGACGCTGGAAGATGCGTGCGGGAGTGTTTGAGGAGCGACAAGAGTCTCTGGATCACAGCCGTGGCGGCGCATCGTTTATGGTGAAATGGAACCCTACCGCACGGCCGCGCCATTGGAATCCCTGTCTTTAGACGAGTCTCTTTCACCCTTCCCTAACAAGCTGGCCTCAGTGACGAAGCACACGACACTACTAAGTTGCTGTAAGGTCTCATTTGTTTCACAAAAGTCCTTTAGGGATGGAGAATATTCGGCTTTATCTGGATCTTATGTGACTGTAGACCCAAGAATCCTGTGGATTGTTACATTAATCCTCAGATTGGGAAAACTAGAGAGCCGGTAATAATATCAGAATTCCCTGTGATGCTCACTTCCCGTGAGTCCGAACAGGAAAAAGGAACAGAATTTCACAAGTTGAAATCAAAGCTATTCACTGTGAGTTTAAAGGCCAATCTACTGCTCACGTGATTGGGTTGGCAGGAATGCGGTCCGCTCATGACGGGAGGTTTCGATAGACATGGATTGTGTGTGTTACGTACGTGCAGGTCGAGTTCTCACGTCACAGCTGAGAAGACTACAGGCAGTTCCAGTGACAATTCTGCATGAACCAGGTTAAAATATTAACAGGGCAGGAGATTGAGAGGAACGAGAAGGCATATTTGGGATGTTTAATAAACACCGATTAAAATCACATCAGCTGTAGCTGAGAGCGGCGGGAGGTCTCTGTTT